>NC_091977.1:218677323-218920103 GCF_044704955.1 Pristiophorus japonicus | reverse complement strand
GGGTGGGAAAGGACCTGGAGGGAAACGTAGCCGCAGTTAGGGTGGGTGGTGTGTTTATCATTGTTTAATTGTTGAATTGTTTTTTGTTGTTGTTGGAAAATTGTTATCGTTTTGTTCAATGTTCATTGGGATTTGAGGGAAGGGTGGTTTGGGGGGTGGGGGGTGGGAGGAGGGAGGGTGTTGTTAAATAATTTATTAAAAAATTAGTTGTCTTTGTTAATAAAAAAAAATCTTTAATTCAACAAATTTTGTGCCTTCTCTCTTAGTTACATTAGTTAACAAATTTACAGTTGCTCATCCTTATTTGTTTATTCTCTTACTGTAGCAGTACTTTCCTTAAACTTACTTAAAGTAAGCATTAATGCTGATGATAGTCCAGTGCAGGCAAGACAACAATGAAACTCCACGCAAATGAAACTTTTGATTAACCATAACTGTAAATGAACATTTGAAAATCTACAATGATAGTTCATACAAAGCATTCATTAATTAGCTGCTGACACAACAGCTTAGCGACTGTGTAACTGCCCCTGGCTGCTGGTCTTCGGGAGTGGGGTAGTGGTACCGGTGCTAGATCGCCAGGCTGTTTCCCCCCCCCCCCCCCCCCCCCCCGCCACAAAAACAATATTGTCCTCCTCCTACTCTTTCTCCACATTTGGCAGCTGTTCCTCTTCTTCCTCCTGCGAGGTAGTTGACGTTGCAGGAGGAGTGGATGATTCTAACGCCACTTGACCTTAAAAAGACGAATGACATTTCTAAACATTTCTACACAACTTATTAGGCCATTAACAGTGCTCATTATTATTAAACATATATATCAATACATATCAATTTTTCAATAACCCATTACATAAGAATACTTTTCAATACCCCATATGCACAAGGGTTTAATAGGGCTGACATGATCTCATTCGTAAATCAAGATTACCTCAAAAGTATATATCAAATTGCATTACAATTGCAGGACATTACATGCATAACTAAGATATTTTAAAGATGTATTAATAATGTTTGACACATTGCACAGTTCCCATTACTCATGAGATGCAAGAGTGGGTTCAGCCACACCACGGGTCGTGACCAAACGTCTGTCAGGCCCCATTAAGGCGACCACAAGCTCCTCATATTTGGACAGAATTTGAACCTGAGCAGAACCGCCGCCCGTCCTCCACTGCTTGGCTCTATTGATAGATATCTTCTTCTGTAAATGATAAGATAACATTGCATGGCATAAGCTAATTGACTTGGTAATAAACATTTAAGTTTGACAGATTTAAATGTTCGATTAGAACTTTGCATTGCATTGCATATGAACAATATGAACAATATTCCATAATATAAAATTCAACTTAGTGTTAGGATGCATAAATTAATTCATAATTTAATTAATAAATATTATAACAAAATGATATTCAAGATTCCAATTAAAATTTCCACACATCATTTAAGTATTGCAGATGTATAATTTTAAATATAAAATGCAACTTACCCTGGCTGCTGCCAACAGGCTGTTCCACCTTTTCCTGCACTAGTCAGGTGTACGCACTTCGTTCGATGCCAAGGTTATCACGTCGGCAATCTCGGCCCAGATTCTCCGATATGCATGGGGTGGAGGTTTCCCATGCTCACCCCATGTTAAGTCATCCCACCTGCTGCTCACTATGTTCACCAATGCCTCAGCCTCCTCGCTAGGGTTTAGCCGTTTTCTGGTCAGTATCTCCCTCCATATTCATATATTTTCAATATATTAGATAATATATTATATATTAGCTAATTTCCAATATTGATCAAAAAAAATACTTAAAAGTCAAAAAGAATGATTAATTTTCCACAAGAATTCTAATTGCAATACAACCACACACAAACAACTCCTCCTCCCTTCCTTCCTCTCTCTCTCTCTCTGACCCTCCCTGTGCTTCTGAGCATGTGTGATGAACCCTGACCTCTCACAACGCGGCAAAGAAACTCAACCACAAAAAAAAATCCCACGTGCGCAAAATAGCGTTGCTAGGGAAGCTTTTTTTTGTCTTCCGTTTTTGGTGGGCGATCGTTAGATCGCCGAAAAATCACATCGCCCATTTGACATTGTCTGGGTAAGGCCGAGTGGAAAATCGCAAAAAAAAAAATGGGTCTTGTGCTGGCGATCAGCAAGGCCGAGACGTCCCACATCGCTGGAACATGGCCCATTTTTTGGGGCCTTAGCCACCTAGTGAAAAGTCTAGCCCAATGTTCTCAGTCTCTAGTCTTTTGAGTTCTTGCTCAACTTTCTCCTTGAGTGCATATGGTACGGAACATGGCTTGCAGTAAACCGATCTTGCATCCTTCTGTACCCTGACACTCGCCTTGAAGCCTTGGATCGGACTGCCCGTTTCACAGAGCATCTTCGGATAACTCTTGATAACATCATCCGATGATGCAAATCTCGTTTCTACACGGAAAATCTCATTCCAAACCAGCTTCAGTGATCTCAACCAATTTCTTCCTAGTAAGGCAGGCTCATTTCCTTTCACTACTATTAGAGGCAAGTTCTGAAATTGATCTTTATATTTCACCAGTACGGTGATACGACCTACCACAGGAATTTTCTCTCCCAAGTAGCCTCGCAGCTCCATCTTGGATTTCTCCAATGGGAAATCACGCAATTTGTCGAGGTATAACGACTCCAGTACTACACTCACGGATGCACCACTGTCGATTTCCATTGGTATCTTGAATCCCGCAACCTCTATGTGGATTTTGATACTTTTCGAATCGCTGTCTGTTAACCTCATGCTCCTGATGACACGTAACTCTAACAGGGTCTTAGTGAGGCCTCACCTGGAATATTGTGTTCAGTTTTGGTCTCCTAGTCTGAGGAAGGATGTTCTTGCTATTGAGGGAGTGCAGCGAAGGTTCACCAGACTGATTCCGGGGATGGCTGGGCTGTCATATGAGGAGAGACTGGATCAACTGGGCCTTTATTCACTGGAGTTTAGAAGGATGAGAGGGGATCTCATAGAAACATATAAGATTCTGACGGGACTGGACAGGTTAGATGCAGGAAGAATGTTCCCGATGTTGGGGAAGTCCAGAACCAGGAGACATTGTCTTAGGATAAGGGGTAGGCCATTTAGGACTGAGATGAGGAGAAACTTCTTCACTCAGAAAGTTGTTAACCCTGCCGCAGAGAGTTGTTGATGCCAGTTCACTGGATATATTCAAGAGGGAGTTAGATATGTCTCTTATGGTTAAGGGGATCAAGGGGTATGGAGAGAAAGCAGGAAAGGGGTACTGAAGGAATGATCAGCCATGATCTTATTGAATGGCGGTGCAGGCTCGAAAGGCCAAATGGTCTACTCCTGCACCTATTTTTCTATGTTTCTATGTTTCTATCTCCTCGTCCTGTTGTTGTTCTTCTATGCTATGTAGTCTCTGGGGATTTCTACTCGTAGCTTTGAAAGCTGGACTCACAGCTTTGAAAGCTGGTTTACCGTTCAGTCAGCATGCCTTCGCAAGATGCCCAGTCTTTCTGCAGAAGAAACACTCTGCCTTCACACATGGACAACTTTGAGCAATGTGTTGTCCCAGGCACTGATAGCACGACTTCAATGCTTTGCTACAATTTCCAATTTCTGAGACTTTGGGCCCTCACCGCCTTTTACTTTGAACCTGCAGGCGATTCACCTCGTTTGACTGACGACCGTAATTCTTATGAAATTCTTGGGACTATTGATCGGCCATGCCCATCAACCTCACTGTCTGACAAGCTATATCAAAAGTCAAGTCATCTGTAGTCAATAACTTTCTTCTGATCGCAGCATTTTTCATCCCACAAACAAAACGGTCCCGTAATGCTCGGTTTTGAAAGTTTCCAAAATTACCGTGAATAGATAGCTTTTTTAATGCTACAATGTACTCACTGATATTTTCATCAGTCTTTTGATTTTGTATACTGAAATGATAACTTTCAGCAATTTCTAACGGTTTGGGGTTGTAGTGCTGCTGCAGCTTCATTAAAATCTCTTTAAGCGTTGTGTCCTTTGACTCGTCAGGCACAAGCAGATTTATCAGCGTTTCATACAATTCTGGACCCGCTTCAGATAAGAAAATCGCTCTCTTACGTTTCAACACAGCCCGGTTCCGATCAGTATTCTCTGGAACTTCGATTATATTATTTGCTGTGAAATACATTTCTAGCCAGCCCACATACGCCTTAAACCTTTCCTGATCATGTTTATATTCACCTAAGTATCCCATTACTGCTATGGGTGCTGCCATTTTGTCTCTGCAATGCAGACAGTGACAGAGAAGCTTCCAAAGTCTATCTGTTGGCTGGCTAAATGCGTTACCAACAAAATTTCAGCTTTATATCATCTGGAAAATCCCATCTCGTCGCCAAAGATGATATATTCACAGAGCACAGCACACACAGTTTTCTACAATGGCAGACAGCATCTCAGAAGTCAGCTGACTCATTTATTCACCTTTAGTTGCAGTAACACAATACGTCCACATCCACAGTGTGGAGCTACAACATTACAAGCTTACAGACATTACAGGTGTATAGTTTGCAAGAGGAGGAGTTGGAGACTGCATGATGTGAAAGTGCGAAGCAGTGTTCCTGTCTAAGAATAATGAGAGTAACAAGAATATGTGTCGCAATTAAAATGTGTCTACTCAGGTTGTTCATAACACCTGCGAGACCCTGAGATCAGTAAATTACAATGGCCCTGAAGTTCCGTTCGACCTCTTCCCGTGGGAAACGACTAAAAAAAAGAAAAAAGATACGCACTTACCTGCTGCTGTTGCGACTGTCCGAACTTCCGAGCCTGAGGCCCAGAGGTGACTGCGCGCGCAGCTCGTGCATGTGAGGACGTGCGCAGGCCAGGATCTAGTGACAGTAGCCAATCAGGTACAGTATAGTTTCTCATTCATAGCAATAGGAGTTCCGTAGAAACTAAAGTACACAAATAGAAAATAAAGTACACAATTAACATGCATTTAAATTAAAGTTGTTATAAAAAAAAATAGTTTTCTGACTTTTTTAAAAAACATTTTTATTAACACTTAAAATAAACTTACCATAGTGGGGAGGGTTTTTAAACATAAAAAGTGCTTTTGTAACTTTATTTTTTATTTGTATGCGTATTTTTAACCACTTGCGCCTGTAAATGTAGGCTATACGCCTGCTTTTTCAGGCGCAGGATTTTATAAGACATTTGCAGGGCAAGATATTTGTAAATATCGGAAATCTTACCCTGCAAGTGTCCTAGCTCCCGACATGCGGCCATCTGTCAAGACCAAAAACTTGACAGATCGGAAATGTTGGTTTCCAGCGCATGCGCATTGCGTGCTGGAAACCGGCTTTTCCGATGCCTTCCTGAGTCCGTAGGAACTTCTTACGGACCTGGGACATCGGAATTTCAGGGCCTATATTTTAGAAATGCATGAATAACCAATAATGGCACTTTGTTAAAAATTGTATAAATAGAACAGCGCAATAGATCTTCAAACCTCAGAGAAGCATAAAACACCCCTTCTAATAGCATTCAGGGTTTTCTTTTGCAAACACAAATTTATTCACAAATGTACATCTTTTTTATTGAAGAAAATGTGGATGAGACAAATACCTGACAAATGTTTAATGTGCTCAGCATTTTTAAACTTTTTGTTTTTTGAAGATATTGGCCGATAAGGTTCTTCTGCAGAGCAGCGCTCCAGAATGCCCGACATACTTTTCAATTATAAGTCTTTATGTCCCTTGTGCTGCTATTGCTGTTAGACGTGCTTTCCCATGTAGCAATGATCCAGCTCTCGCATGTTTGCCATTAAATATTACTTCATATGACATTAACCACAAGATCCCCTGCACAATTAGCAAGGAATGCAAAATAGAAATGAGTGGAGCCTGGGAGAGGAATTAGCAGCAGAGAAATTTCTCAGTAACTCTCACTTGCAAGGCAGCCATTGTCTACGATGCTCTGTGTGTATTTTCTACAGGCAGAGTGCCAAGGGTTTGTGACAATGAAATGGATACCTGTACATGCTGTGGTTGGTTGCATTGGGAATGGCGCTCACTTTCATTAATATCACAACCTTTTCATGAAGCTCATTAAAAGGGCAAATGTCACTCCAAGTGGACTTGATTATTTTCTTCTTTCTTTGAATGAGTAATTTTTAAATTCTCATCTTTGTTTTCAAATCCCTCCATGGCCCTCACCTGCGACCGCCCCCCACCATCTCTGTAACATCCTCCAGCACTACAACCCTCCATAATCCTTGTGCTCCTCCAATTCTGGCCTCTTTAGCATCCCCGAATATAATCGCTCCACCATTGGCAGCCGTGCCTTCAGCTGCCAAGGCCCTAAATTCTGGAATTCCCTCCCTAAACCTCTCCGCCACTCTACCTCTCTGTCCTCCTTTAAGACGCTCCTAAAAACCTACCTCTTTGACCAAGCATTCGGTCATTTGTTTCCTTATGTGGCTTAGTGTCAAATTTTGTTTGATAACACTCCTGTGAAGCACCTTGTGATGTTTTACTACGTTAAAGGCGCAGTATAAATACAGGTCGTTGTTGTTGAGTATTACAAGCTACCTCTATTGGGGAATCTATTATGATTTATAATGATCGTGTATGTTATGAATGTAAACTTTATAATAGTGTAAGGCTTGCCACCGGGGGGCGCACCTGTTGGAGACCCAAGGGTCACCTGCACACCCCATGCAATCAAGTATAAAAGGCTGTCTGCCATGCTGCTTCAGCTCTCTGGAGTTTGATTAAAGAGACTAAGGTCACATCAGTTTGAGCTTACAGCATACAGTCTTGTGGAGTTATTCTGAACATAACAGTATGGTTTATAATTCACTACATATTATGTTTATAAAGATATGGTATGTGATAATGTAACATTATACTCATGATAATGGGCATGAAAGAAAGAAAGATTTGCATCTATATAGCACTTTTCACAACCTCAGGATGTCTCAAAGCACTTTATACCCAATGAAGTACTTTTGAATAGTCACTGCTGTAATGTAGAAAATGCAGCAGCTAATTTGTGTACAGTAAGGTACCACAAACAGCAATGTGATAATGACCAGATACGCTGTTTTTGTAATATTGATTGAGGAATAGATATTGGCCAGGACACAGGGGATAACTTTTATTTAATTCATTCACCGGATGTGGGCATCGCTGGCAAGGTCATCATTTGTTACCCATTCCTAATTACCCTTGAGAAGGTGGTGGTGAGCCGCCTTTTTGAACTGCTGCAGTCCGTGTGGTGAAGGTACTCCCACAGTGACTTTGTCATAGCAGTTTGGTACACCTAAGTGGCTTGTTAGGACATTTCACAGGGCAGTTAAGAGTCAATCACCTTGCTGTGGGTCTCAAATTACATGTAGGCCAGACCAGATGAGAGGGCAGATTTCCTTCCTGAAAGGATATTAATGAAGCAGATTTTTAAAATGACAAATCTGGTAGTTTCATGGTCACCATTACTGATACTAGCTTTTGTATTCCAGATTTAGTTAATTAACTGAATGTAAATTCCCCAGCTGCCGTGGTGGGATTTGAACTCATGTTTCTGCATCATTAGTCGAGGACTCTGGATTATTAGTCTAGTAAAATAACCACTATACTACCACTCCTCTGCTATTCTTTGAAACAGTGCCATGGGATCTTTTACGTCCACCTTAGAGAGCAGATGGGGCATTGGTTTAACCATGTTGGTCAACCGCACAAAAATACCTATAGTTATGGCAGCAAGTGGACTACATTGGTATCCTCAGATATGCTACAAAAATGGGTGGTGTGAGAAATAGAAAAATAAATGTGCAGTAGGGAAATGCTCATCTAAAGTTGGAATCAAACGGCATTATTCAAACAATAGAAAGAAAGCTTTGCTCTCCATCTGCTTTGTGCAGCACCAGATGTGAGACTGCTTGATGGATTTTGTTCATAGTGAATGAAACATTTTCATTCATTACTAATGGAACTGGAAGTGGAAAATATTCTGTTCATTACTAATACAATGGGAACTGGAAAAATATAATTGTAAATGACAAGATCTTGTGAGGCCAGTAATATAGGTTTGTTATGTGACCTTGCAGTGGACAGGAGTTTTAATCAGATACATGAGTTTCCTGGTAATTTGACATGGATGTCCTGCACATTAATAGGATAAATAAGACTTAGTTAAAATGCTGTGTGCATCTGTGGATGTGGGTGTGGTGCAGTAAAACATTCTGTTTATTACTAAAGTGCTTGCACCAGAGACTTGTTTGGGAGATGATTTTTATCTGCCCAATGCCCTGTTTTTCAGTGTGTATGGGATGGTAATGGGATAGTAATATATCATGCTGATTTCACACTCGTGGCCTGCCCAATGTGATTTTCGAGAGTGGCTGCATTTCGTTGGCCAGTCTTCTGCCCAAAACAGACGGAAGCCCAATAAACATATGCAAGTCATGGTCCTGTGTTGGTTTTAGGACCCACACATCATTTTGATTGCCAACTCGTTGCTATCAACAGTTTTTAACCTGTCCATAAACCATGGGATGTAAATGTTGGGGAGATTTAAAGGAATCCTGTGCTGCACTCAGGCAAAGCGTGGAAAGTTTTTAAACACTTTTGGTTTGCATTAGATAGGCTAGTTCCTTGGAGATGAGGGCTACCTGCTGTACATAGGGCTTATGACCTCAGGAACTCATGCTGACTGGCTGAAATGTGCTACAACCAGATTTAAGCCTCCTCTGGGGCCCTTTTTGAGCAGATCATTAGACTGCGATTGTGCTGCCTGGATGTGCCTGAAAAGCGTGTCTGGGATTGTAGTGGTTTGCTGTACACTGTACGCTGTAACAGGGATAATGTTTGGAGTCACCAATGAAGGTGGTCCTGGAGTGTGATGAGGAGAATGTCACTGACAACATTGAGGATGGTGAGGAAGCAGAAGGGCACGAAAACTTCCCTGCAGCCAGAGTTGCTCGGCAACAGCTCATTGAAGAGCGTTTCAGCTGAACAATCCTTGCTTCCCTGCACTAACAGTCATATCCAGCACCTCTTCCAGTCCTTCCACCTGCACCAGCTCAAACATTGGTTTCATGTCAACTTACATTACAGGGTCAGCAGATACTCCATGAACACTCCCAGCACACAAAGATTTCAGAAAACATAAATTTCCAAATACTCCAGAAAAGTCATAATATGATCACTCTGGTGCCTGTCCTAAGTGCTCTCAAAGCTATTCTAGGGCTTCTATGAGAGCTCTTGAGATGGTCGTGGATGACGAGAGCTCTTGGGCCTGAGAGGTCCCAACTGGCTTTCTGGCATCAGGCTGGTCTTTGGTTGAGGGAGTGGCAGGGGAGCAGGTATGTGGTCAGCATGATCAAGGGCAGCCAGTGCCATGGGACTGTGGCACAGGTCATACGCTGATCTGCGTGACAGCGAACTATAGTCGGCTTGTGATTCAAATGAGCCCCTATCTATTTGATCTTCCAACCAGTCCAAGCTAGAGAGGATGGTTGAATGCAGGATCTGTATGGTCCCAGTATGAGTATCCTTAAGAGATGCTATAACTGCTGCCATAGAGCTGCGAAGGGCTCAGCTGTAGCTTCCACTGAGGTGACCACATGCTCCATGCATGATGGCAGAGTGCCATGTGACAGAACCCCAGGTTGCAAGTGGACTCCTCTATGCCATCTGACATGTGGAAGCTCACTTGCAGGCAGTAGAATGCACTGAGCAATTGGTGGTACATGGAAATTACTCTTCTTCTAAAGACCAGGAATTTCCAAGGTCTCGTCAAAACGTGGTGGAATCCTACGCGAGTTGGGATCCAAGCCATATTCCTGTCCCTCCCCTCCTGGGGTGTATTCGCTTCTTACACTCATTCCAGGCTTAGGAATTTTGGGGTTTATGTGTTATATGCACACACTGCAGTGTAGCAGTGGTAGCGTGGATGTGAAATTGGCTGCGAGGCAGAAAGCAGAGAGTAGTGGTGAATGGTTGTTTTTCAGAGTGGAGTGAAATATACAGTGGTGTTCTCCATTGTTCGGTATTGGGACCACTGCTCTGTTTGATATATATTACATGAGTATACAGGGCATAATTTCAAAGTTTCCAGATGACATAATGCTTGGAAGTGTAGTAAGCAGAGAGGAGGACATTAACAGACTTCAGGGGGACTGAGATAGGCTGGTGAAATAGGCAGACACATGGCAGATGAAATTTAACATCAGTGTTCTCGCTCAGGCCAACATCCCCAGCATCGAAGCATTGACCACACTTGAACAGTTCCGTTGGGCGGGCCACATTGTTCGCATGTCCGACACGAGATTCCCTAAGCAAGTGCTCTACTTGGAACTCCTACACGGTAAGCGAGCCCCAGGTAGGTAGAGGAAACACTTCAAGGACACCCTCAAGCCTCCTTGATAAAGTGTAACATCCCCACCATCCCTGGCCAAAGACTGCCCTTAGTGGAGGAAGAGCATCTGGGAGGGCATTGAGTACCTCGAGTCTCATCACCGAGAGCATGCAGAAAACAAGTACAGGCAGCGGAAGGAGCATGCGGCAAACCAGGCCCCCCACCCACCCTTTCCTTCAACCACTGTCTGCCCCAGCTGTTACAGAGACTGTAATTCCCGTATTGGACTGTACAGCCATCTGAGAACTCACTTTTGGAGTGGAAGCAAGTCTTCCTTGATTCTGAGGGATTGCCTATGATGAAATTTAATGCAGAGAAGTTTTATTCATACAATACAATGCATTTTTTTATTGATATCTACAGTCCAAGTGTAATATAAAAAGAGTATTTCACTAGCCCCAGCCATTCTTTCACTCATTCATATGCAAGTGCTGTGTCAGAAAAACGTAAGGCCTTTGAGACTACTGTGTATCTCATCGGCACTAGAGACCCCTTCTAGGTTTTAGAAAAATAGCAGAACTACGAATGACCTACAGTACACACAACAGAGATCGGTGGTTTACAGTGAAATAAAATATTAACTTATTACTCCATGTAACTCAGGCCAAATGATATTTGAGCTATCTATGCCCAACAGTCTGGTAGTTTCTTTTACCATAAATCATCGAGTAATGTTGTGTGGCTTATTTATACCACAATTCATTGCAGCAACTCATCAAATTGCAAATTTGTCTACTTATTACTAATTGTCAGCACTAGTAGAGTGGCAGAGCCTGTAGATGAAGAATTAAATGGAAGGCCTGATACCAGGTGAAAGGGTAAGTCATTGCCGAACTGGTTGTGAGGCCTCAGTTATTCCATTCATGAGAATTAGATTGGAAGACAGCAGCTTGGAAGGAGAGAGTCAGTGATGAAAGGTACATGCAGGAGGGAGAGTGATGACAAGAGGCACAGGTAGAGAGGTATCGCGATGACAAGACATCGGTTAGTGGTGGCACACGACTGCTTCAGTACAGTGTCAGCAGAAAATAAACCATGGTTTTCATTCCACACATATAGTGTTAAGGCACATATAGTTTCTGAGGTCTGACCAAAAACTAGCAGCAAGTTTTATTTCACTATTATGATCCAATGTATAACTAAGGGGTGTCGGGCAAAAACAAATCTACTCAATCAAAAAGAAACATGGTCCTCCTGCTATCATCCTGAAAACACAACTGAATGTATTTCATATTACCATGGCAAACTGGTTTATTTTGAAAGTTTCTACAGTGACACAGCAAATAAAACCTTTTCTCACCCACCCAGTGCCCTCAAACTCAATTGTGATCTCATGTCAGCCCTGTTTGTTCAAGCTATAGTAAATTTCCAGAACTTCAGATTCTCTTACAAGCAACTGTCAGCAGTTGATGGAAATTGGTGATAATGTGCCTGGTAGTACTTACTTTTTTTAAAGATTGAAATGTACACCTAAGCCACATTCTTTAACATGTTGTTAAGCTTTTCAGTATAACACAAGAAGGGAAAGGAATTGAAGGTATGCAGATTTTGTTTCTAAGCTGAAGTATTCCTTTTTCAATGTTCTACCTATGAATTGCTGCTCAGTTTGATAAGTGATCTCTCTGTACTCGGGCAAAGTTAGGCACAGATTCAATCGTAAACTAGAAAAGAACAACAGATCTTAGTTGGACGAGACTGACATATTCTTCTACAATTTATTCATTTCCATCCAATGACTGCTGGCTCAATCCCCATCCTGCACTACATCCTCCGAACTGACCTCTCACGTTCCATCTTGCGCTTTCATGCCATCACTGACGGCCTTTTGTTTTGCAGATGTTTGAATAAACTGCTCAAAAAACAATGAACAGTTGATTTTTGACACTAGTGCACGTAAAATATGAACCTGAATATGTCAGTGAACCTGCATGATATGAATATTAATAAATCTATGTCACAGGCACAGTTCACAGTCTTTGAACTCTCATCTTTACTGCTTGTACATGTGTGACTCTTAGGTACAAGTATGAAAAAGTAAAGAATGCGGGAACATTTTTAAACCCTTTCAAAGATATTAATGGCCTGGACTTTTGCGGTCAGCGATGACGGAGCGGCGCATTCCGTTCACCTCGTTGACAGCTGCCCACAGAGTTTTCGCGGGCTTTTGAGTGGAGACGTGCTGTCATCGGTCATCTGCTCCAACGTGACACCCTCTATGGGGGATCTGTAGCATGTGTGAGTAGATAAAGCAACAGTGAGGCTCTTCAATCAATCAAATTGAAGAATCTTCACTGAGGCATGAGATTTCAAACCAGGAATTATTAAGCAAGAAATATAAATTAGATTTAAATGATGTACAGAAAGCAAAATAAAGATTGGAAAATATAGATGGGATTAAGGGAGAGAGATAAAAGGGACAGACAGAAAAAGTTTAAAAAAAATTAATTTCAAACACTAAATTTCTTCTGAGGCAATGAGACTCCACACTTGTAAAATTAATTTTTCAGGGCCAGAGAGGTTGTTCCATAGTAATTGTCACGTATCACTCTGTTACAAACTCACTTACTCACTTACTCCTGAATGCAGCAGCCCTAACTTTTTCACTTCTTTAGTGTGGAACACGTGGACAAGAACAGCAAGATCGTGCCATTGCATATCTTTCAATGCTGAGTCTATTGGCGAGGATTGCAGCAGCATATGCTGTGGAGGAGCAGGGTATCTCTGACAGCAACTTCTGGATTTCTGCATTTACTGCACATGTGCATACTCCAGAAGTTGCTGTCAGGTTTCCTCCATTATAAAGGTGAGCTCTGATAGTCTTACCCTTGTTCTTATCACAAATTCCAGGCTATTAATATAGATGAGATACAACAATTAAACAAATTCACACAGGGAACTATTTACAAATATTTTGATGTATCCAGTGCAATTGCATTTTTATCTACCTACTATTGATTGACCAAGAGAGAGATAGGGGGTATTTCAATGCAAGACCTTGAAAGGTACAGGAAAAAAGTGTTGCACACTTAAAACTGTGGACCTTGAAATGATTTAATTTCTGGAGTTCTGCAAAAGCATTTTTGTAATGAGAAGTACTGAAACACACTAATTTTTTTTCGGTAGTTTAAAAAAAAGTAATGATAAAATGTATTGAACTACTAACTTGCCTCGCAATTTTACATTCAGATTTTTTAAGTTTATATAATTAAATTTGTCCAGCTATAATATAAAAAAATTATGTTAACAATATCTTGGGTAAAATGATTGACATTCTAGAGCGTTGAAAGGTTAAGAAGTCAGTCTTTATGGAATAATGGTTGCCAAACTTTTTTATGATGACATTTGTATCTGAAAACATCACTAAATCACTTGCAATATAATGTTAATTTGATACACAGATGTCGTTCCACCCCAGGTATTAAGGCAGTGAACTTTTTGGAAGTGTGAATGGGATTTTTCATTACACTCCTTCCCTTCCACCCTCTCCCATCATCCTCTAAAGCCCATTATTATAAAAAATGTTGATCTGTTGCTGAATTCATAAGATCTTTGGTTTTAGAACCTCTTCCACTGGAAAATTAAACTTTTAATGAACTAATGTCTATCTGTCTGGGAGGGGGGGGGAGAAAAGCAATGTCTCCTTGGGGTCAAGGTGGCTCTAGGATTAGATGCCTGGCAATGGAAGATTGGAACCAAGTCAACCTTCTGTGGCAGATTCATCAATCCTTTAACTGAGTCAAGCAGTTCCACGGTACTCCGGGGTACTGTTAATGATTGATGAGCCAACCTGGCCATTAGTTGGAGCTGGAGGGGTAGATCTATCAATAGAGACAGGATCCACATAACCCTCCAATGCCATAATGGGTAGGGAGAAGCAACGAGAAGCTTACTAGTGCTATGTTTTTAAAAATTCATTGCTGAGATGTGGGCATCATTGGCAAGGCCAACATTTATTGCCCATCCCTAATAACCCTTGAGAAGCTGGTGGTGAGCCATCTATTTGAACTGCTGCAGTCTGCATGGTGAAGGTACTCCCATAGTGCTATTAAGATGGGAGTTCCAGGATTTTGACCCAGCGACGATGAAGGAACGGTGATATACTTCCAAGTCAGGATGGTGTGTAACTTGAAGGGGAACTTGCAGGTGATGGTGTTCCCATCTGCCTACTGCCCTTGTCCTTCTAGGGGGTAGAGGTTGTGGGTTTGGGAGGTGCTGTCGAAAAAGCCTTGGTGAGTTGCGGCAATGCATCTTGTAAATGGTACACACTGCAGCCACGGTGTGCTAGTAGTGAAGGGAATGAATGTTTAAGGTGGTGGCTGGGTTGCCAATCAAGCAGTCTGCTTTGTCCTGCATGGTGTTGATCTTCTTGAGTGTTGTTAGAGCTCTCATCCAGGTAAGTGGAGAGTATTCCATCATATTCCTGACTTGTATCTTGTAGATGGTGGAAAGGCTTTGGGGAGTCAGGAGGTGAGACACTTGCCGCAGAATACCCAACCTCTGACTTGCTCTTGTAGCCAATGTATTTATGTGGCTGGTCCAGTTAAGTTTCTGGTCAAAGGTGACCCCAAGGATGTTGATGGTGGGGGATTTGGCATGGTAATGGTAAATGGGATGGTAATGTCATTAAATGTCAAGGGGCAGTGTTTATACTATCGCTTGTTGGAGATAGTCATTGACTGGGACTTGTGTGGCGCGAATGTTACTTGCCACTTATCTCCCCAAGCCTGAATGTTGTCCAGGTGTTGCTGCATGCGGGCACAGGCTGCTTCATTATCTGAGGAATTTCAATTGGAACTGATCACTGTGCAATCATCAATGAACATCTCCACTTCTAACCTGATGATGGAGGGAAGGTCATTGATGAAGCAGCTGAAGATGGTTGGGCCTGGGTGTCTTCCAAACCTACAGCCTATAGGATGTGAGGTGGACATTGACTATAGATCAGTTTGAGTACGATGGTTGTGATAACTGTGATGCCTATCTGCAAATGAAGGGGAATCGAGAGATGGTGTATGACTGCACCAGTTCGTCTTTTGATGGGATCATTGCAATGATGAGTCCTGAAGACAGCTGGGTCTCCAAGTGGCAGCGGATCAGTAACTTCAAGCCAGGCATCTATGCAGTATCAGTGACAGGACGGTTACCCCAGGGTATTGTGAGGGAACTGAAGAGTCGAGGTGTGATTTACAAATCAAGAGACACTGCTATCAAATCTTAATGGCTCCATCTTGCTTACCTCCAAAGTGATTACAAATGATCTGCTCCAACTAGGATTCACCTTTTTCCATTTATAACTGGAAGCTTCTGTAATGTTCTTACTACAGATATATTGCGATGTATTTGTGTAATGTAGCATCCAAATGCTACACTTAGGAATGTCTGTGAAGTGTTTGTCCATACTCCCAGAAAAATAATTGGAGAGTCCAGTACCTGATGCTACATTCTGCAAACTTATATTTCCCCTTAGTCAGGGAGAAAAGTTTGTCTACCAGATAGTAGAATAAACTGCTATTTTATAAACCAGGAAGAGTTTAATGTGACTGTTCAATGCAGATTGCATTAAAGTACTGTTGTATACAAAAAAAAACACTGCCCTGAGGAACTCCTGCAGCAATGCCCTGGGGCTGAGATGATTGACCTCCAACAACCACAAACATCTTCCTTTGTGCTAGGTATGACTCCAGCCAATGGATAGTCTTTCCCCTGATTCCCACTGACTTAAATCTTATTAGGGCTTCTTGATGCCACACTCAGTCAAATGTTGCCTTGATGTCAAGTGCAGTCACTCTCATTTTACCTCTGGAATTTAGCTCTTTTGTCCATGTTTGGACCAAGACCGTAATGAGGTCTGGAGCCAAGTGGTCCTGACGGAACCCAAACTGAGCATATGCTGATAAACCATATGGTTCAGGTAGTTAAGAACAACAGCGTTAATAAAGTAAAGCATCCCAAAGCACGTCATAGGAGTTTTATCAGAAAAAAGTTTGACACTGAGCAGCATAAGGAGATGTTCAGACAAATGGCCAAAAGCTTGGTCAAAGAGATAGGTTTTAATGAGCTTCTTAAAGGAGGAGAGAGAGGAAGAGAGCCAGGGGGATTAGGGATGGATTTCCAGAGCTTAGGGCCTAGGCAGCTGAAGGCACGACTAAGGAAATCAGGGATGCACAATAGGCCAGAATTGGAAGAATACAGAGTTCCCAGAGGGTTGTAGGGCTGGAGGAGGTTACAAAGATAGGGAGGAGCAAAGCCATGGAGGGATTTCAACACAAGAATGACAATTTAAAATTGATGCATTGCTGTACCGGGAGCCAATGTAGGTCAGCGAGCACAGCGGGTGATAAGTGTACAGGACTTGGTGCGAGTTAGGATATGGACAGCAGTGTTTTGGATGAGTTGAAGTTTCAACCCGTTAAGTTCAACTTAATTCCCCTAAGCCTTGGCTATTATTAACTAGCAGCTCATTGGACTTGTGTAAATAGCTTGTATCCTCAGGGCAGGGGTGTCAAACTTATTTTCTCTGTGGTCCTGATCCGATATCCTGGCACTTGGTGTGGGCCACATTCAGCAAAGGTGTGAGGTCATGCATTTTGGCAGAAAAAAAATCAGAGAGCAAGTTATTATTTAAATGGAGAAAGATTGCAAAATGCCGCAGTACAGCGGGGGTACTTGTGCATGAAACACAAAAGCATAGTATGCAGGTACAGCAAGTGATCAGGAAGGCCAATGATATCTTGGCCTTTATTGCAAAGGGGATGGAGTAAAAAGCAGGGAAGTCTTGCTACAGCTATACAAGGTATTGGTGAGGCCACACCTGGAATACTGTGTAGTTTTGGTTTCCATATTTACGAAAGGATATACTTGCTTTGGAGACAGTTCAGAGAAGGTTTACTAGGTTGATTCTAGAGATGAGGAGGTTGACTTATGAGGAAAGGTTGAGTATGTTGGGCCTCTACTCATTGGAATTCAGAAGAATGAGAGGTGATCTTATCGAAACAAATGAGATTATGAGAGGGCTTGACAAGGTGGATGCAGAGAAGATGTTTCCGCTGATGGGGGAGATTAGAACTAGAGGGCATGATCTTAGAATAAGGGGCCGCCCATTTAAAACTGAGATGAACAGAAATTTCTTCTCTCAGAGGGTTGTAAATCTATGGAATTCGTTGCCTCAGAGAGCTGTGTAAGCTGGGACAGTGAATAAATTTAAGACAGAAATAGACAGTTTCTTAAATGAGAAGGAGATAAGGGGTTATGGGGGGCGGGCGGGGAAATGGAGCTGAGTCTATGATCAGTTCAGCCATGATCTTATTTAATGGCGGAACAGGCTTGAGGGGCCATATGGCCTATTCCTGTTCCTATTTCTTCTATTCTTATGTTATAAAAATAGAAATAGATGAAGATAAACTATATCGCCACGTACTTACATTTAGATTTTAGTTACTGTTACTGTTGCTCCTGATACCTGGCACCCCTTAGCTTGAACCACAGCATCAATATTTGGAGCAAATGACTGGGCTGAAGCCTGTCTTGGATAAGAAAATGAGGACCACTTATCAGTATATAACTTTGTTCCCCAACCACTAACCATGGAGGTGAAATCTATAACCTCATGAATTGTTCATTTGAGGACCCTACTTTTGGCCCGAGCCCGATTTCTTCCTTTCTTTCATATCTCTAAATTTCTTACAGAAAAGTACATCAGGGGGACATTAGACTTTGGGATTTTGGTAGAAGAACAGGCAGATCCAGGCAGATTATCAGCCTGCCTGCAAAGGGTTCCTCACAATAACTAGTCACCAGGTCCCACCAGTAGCCATCTGATTCCATCGATATATCTTATTACGTGCCTTTCACCCTCACTAGAGCTGGTTTCACCACTGTGACCATTCCACATACTGAGGCTCACTGATTCCTATTTTATAGTTTCAGTATAAGTGTTCCCTGGATTTGGTCTCTCGGTGTAAGTGTTCCCTGGATTTGGTCTCTCGGTGTAAGTGTTCCCTGGATTTGGTCTCTCGGTGTAAGTGTCCCTGGATTTGGTCTCTCGGTGTAAGTGGTCCCTGAATTTGGTCTCCTCTTTAAATAAACCACTAAATGGGACACTGGAATAAAAACAGAAAAGGTTGGAAATACTCAGCAGGTCAGATAGCATCTAAGGAGAGAGAACAGAGTTAACGTTTCAGGTCAATGATCTTTCAGCAGAACTGGAAAAGATGTGACAGGTTTTAAGCAAGTACAGAGGCAGGGAAAGGGGAAGTGGGGGAAAGAACTAAAGGGAAGGTCTGTGATGGGCTGGAAGGTAGGCACGATTAAATGACAGAAGGGATGATGGTGCAAGGAGAAAGGAGATAGTAATTGGACAAGTAAAGAAACAAAAGATGGGTCTAGAGGAGGTGTAAATAGAATAGCAGAATCATCAGTAACAGCTGTCATCCGAAAAATGGGGGCGGAGATTATGGTCTGAAATTGTTGAACTCAATGTTGAGACCAGAAGGCTGAAAAATGTTAATCGACAGATGAGGTGCTGTTCCTCAAGCTTACGTAAAGCTTCATTGGAACAGTGTAGGAGACCGAGGACAAAGAGGTCAGAGTGGGAATGGAGTGGAGAATTTAAATGATAGGCAATCGGAAGCTCGGAGTCACACTAGCGGACTGAATGGAGGTGTTCCACAAAGCGGTCACCTAATCTGCGTTTGGTCTCCCCAATGTAGAGGAGACCACATCGTGAACAGCGAATACAGTATACTAAATTGAAAGAAGTACAAATAAATCGCTGGAAGGAGTGTTTGGGGCCCTGGGTTTCCCCAGTGTCACCAACTATGAATCAAATACTGTAAAAGTGTCCCCTTAACAGTCAAACCGATTTTATTCTGGATAAAAACATCTTCTATGTTTCTATAGCTGTTTGCGAGTCGGATTATTAATTGATCAGGTAGCTTGTGCATTTAAATCTCTGTATTTAAATAGGAAATTAGACCCACAAGGATTAAAAGAGCAGAAGTGACCTTTCGCTGTTCCACTAACGACAGAAGGAACAAAAGTAGCTTCACCCTGGGCTTTCTGTTATCCATTCAATTGTAAGTTGTGCATTTCAACCTGTCAGAGAGTTAACTAGTGTCTAAATTTACAGGAATGGCGTGGAGATGCGCATCTTATATATCAATAACCGTCTTTAGCAACGGATGCCAATATAACAATTAAAATATCAACCTGAAACTCTGTTTCTCTCCACAGATGCTGCCTGACCTGCTGAGTATTTCCAGCATTTTCTAAGTTTTTTCATTTCAGATTTTCAGCACCCGCATTATTTTGCTTTTGTAAAATATTTGTTGAAGTCAACTGGGGGAAGGTTCTGAACCGGATGAAACGTGATCCAATTGTTCACAACCGGCAGGTGTGTCGATGCTTTTAGTCGCAAGTAGATTTGATTGTGCACAAACTGAAATATGAGGCAGAATAGAGAGGCAACATTCCTTAGTTATAAAATCAGGCTTAAAACATTACCCGGCTAAGTTCAGTTTGGGGAGCGGTGTTTTTCAGGCAGAAAACGATGTAACTTTAATAAAAGCACTTGGATATGCACTTGAAGTGCTGTGACCTACAAGGCTCCGGATCAAGAGCTGGGAGGTGGGATTAGGCTCGATAGCTCTCTTCGGATACGATGGGCCGAATGGCATTGTGTGCTGTGAATTTCTATGATTCTGTTGCTCTGAGGCTGCAACCTCCCTGCTCACAGTAACTAAGCAGCACACAGTGTTTGATGGAACAAGGCGCAGCATTGCATTCCTGTACCTGCACCAGTAATCCTAGAGTGTGGCGGCCGGGGAATCTCGTTTCCCAGTGCCAGCCAATCCCACACAGATACTTCATGCCTCACATACCTTTCCTTTTTCATTGCGACCTGCGCTTCAAAACTATATTTTGACAGCTCAATAAACACGGCTCAAATGGTCTGCTCTTCGTGTGCCGAATCTCCTAACACCACTTGCAGTGAATCTGTTCTCAATGTTGTGAACTGGAGTTAACAGAAACTTGGAGAACAATAGAACGTTTGTATGTTATTTTTTTAAATTAGTAATAAACTGTTTAACGATTGTTCCTCGGCTGTGTTGGCGCATGCCGCCCATTAAATACTCAAAACAAAGCCATCTTGAGATTTAAAAAAACTGAATTTAAAGCATAATTTGAGTTATTCACTTCAATATCTAAAATGCAGCAACGGGTGAAATGTAGGGGAATTGTCCACCTGTTCGCTTCGCCCGCGAGTTTGGTGACTGGCTGCAAACCAATGCAATTGGCAATGAACATGTGTGATAGTGCGTGTTTTACATTTCGGTGAAATGACCGCGAGCCAGGCTAGTAGGAGAATGGACGACTTAACCCCCTGATAAACTCAAAGATCAAATCCGTTTTTTGCTCTGCTTCTCTGGAATTGGGCGAAAGGCGCGGGACGTGTCTTTGGGAGAAATCGAGCAAAGAGGGTCTGGGAGCAGGTCGGGCTGGAGCCGAGGTGGTGCATGGTAGGGTCAGCGAGAGAGAGAGGGTTTGTTTTGTGTGTGGGTTGGGTTGAGGCGGGCGGGCGGGGGGGGGAGCGGGTGTCGGGGCCTCGCCCACCAGCAGCATTGTGCGTCTGTCCAGTGACAGAGGCTGCAAAAGGCGGCCGCCCCATCACACGGCTCCACACCCGCTCGGCACCAGCCCTATAAATCTGCCAAGCTCTCTATCCGGCACTCACTGCGCTCCAGCCGCGCTATCGCCCCGCAGTAACCAGCCCGGTGACTAACCCAGGCTCGTCGGTCTTTATGCTTGTTGCTGTTTTGCCAGACGCCGAGGAGGCGGCATTCTTCCTGGTCAGTGGAATCACAGTGGGAATCACTGCGAGTCTGCAGCCGTGACCTGGGGCAGTCCTGGAGTGCAGTGCACTGTTGCACCGCCGCACAGTTGACAGTAGTTGTTCAGCGCGAAAAGAACGAATCATTGCAAATAATAAACACACTTGTAAAAGCAAATCCACAATCCATCCTCTGCAGATGCGAGATGCCTGGGTCGATCTCCAGGGCGAGTGCACGGATTTTCTTCAGATTCCTACTGATCTGTTCAGCGAGCAAGGTATGATTTTTTTTTTTGTTTAATTCCCTGCCGATGCTAAAGTGAGAGTCGGTGAGTAAAAGCTGGTCCCTTGCAGAGAGTGTGTCGGGTATTCTTGGTTCGGACAGTGAGACCTCCGGACAGGTGCAGCTCCATCACACCGTTCGCCCTGACTCGGTTAACAGCAATGCCACCTCACTGGGAGGGAGAGAGGAAAGTGCTTCAACGCGGCGTGCACTGGAGGACAGGTGTTGGATTTCGGCAGATCTCCCAACACTCTGAAACCTGCTCCAATCTATCGTTTGCAATATTTTACAGACCCGACGCAAAGAAGAAACTGCCGAGAGAACTCGAGATTGTGATCTCCTTATTTTTAGAGCTGGTGCAAAAATAGGACTGCGGTCCCCAGGGCGGTTGTAGGAGTAGCTCGTTTAAAAAAAGCTTATCTTGACCGGGGAGTGGGTTTTAAAAACACTACTTACATCAATATTGTCATTGTCCTGAAATAAGCGGATTTCTGAGCGATCTTGGTAATTTGATGCTGTTTAAGGCAGCAGAATTATAGTTCTTCCTACATGTGCGTCCTTTTTAAAATTGTAAAATGCCTTATTCTGATAACTCGGGCAGACTTTGACACCATCTGAGCTATCCTGCTGTGAATGGTGTGATGATCGATGAAGGAGTGTTTGCCTTAAGTACTGTTTAAACTATCACATGAAGTGTGAACCTCTTTGCACCTCCCGAGCGGTTCTCATCTGTCCTGTGCATGAATTTATGACGTTGAGGCTCTTGCCAACCTCCTAATCCCTAGTTTGGCAGTACCGTCTCATTGTGCGGGGGCGGGCGGGCGGGCGGGCGCTGGTGTTTACCGCATTTGTCCCTCAATAAATGTTATTGGATTCTCCACTTGTCTGCAGCATTAGTGAGCTGGTGATGTCTGCCAACGCATCGAGTTTATTCCTTCGGGTTAACGATCTACCAACAGGTCAAGAAATACAGAACAACGAATGCACCTGTAGTCTTAACACTGTGATGTAACACGGCATCTACTTCAGTCCCACACTCCTGATCTTTAGGCACCCTGTGAGGAGGGGAGCGGGTAGGTCTGAGGGCCTCCTCGTAAGACTGCTCCTGGGCACGGCCAAGGGTGCCATCAACCGGCCCAGACAGCAGGGGGTCGTTCAGCCCGACTGCCTGCCTCTCTTCCGCGGTTACATCTGAGCCAGGGTGTCCCTGGAGATGGAGCAAGCAGTGTCTCGTGGCCTTCTGCGAGAGGTGGGCGCCGGAGGGACTGGAGTGCATCATCACCCCCAGCAACCAAATTTTAATTTGATTTAAGTTACTGACCAAAGTTTAATTTGTTTAAGTGTGTCGGTTTTAGTGCACCCCTTTAATCAGGGGGCACTTGATTTACAGATCAACTTAAAATAGTTGTAACATGGCTCCAAGATTATGCAGTTCACTTGATATGAAAATCAATAATTATTAGCACTAACTAAAGGAAAGATTAGATATTTCATAATCTTTTTGCTGGGTGGGTGGATAATGTATTGCTCTGATACTAACACAGGAGCATAGGAACAGGAGTAAGCAATTCAGCCCATCGAGCTTGCTCAACCATTCAATGAGATCATGGCTGATCTGTATCTTAACTCCATCCACCCGCCTTGTCTCCATATCCCCTTATACCCTTGGCTAGCAAAAATCTATCACTATCAGATTTAAAATTAATAATTGAGCTAGCATCTACTGGATTTTTTTCTGAGCGACAGTTCCACACTTCTGCCACCCTTTATGTGAAGAAGTGTTTCCTAACTTCACTGCTGAAAGGCCTGGCTCTGATTTTAAGGTTGTGTCCCCTTGTCCTCGACTCCCCCTCCAGTGAAAAAAGTTTCTCTTTACCCAATCAATTCCTTTCAAAATCCTAACAACCTCAACAAAATCACCCCCTAACCTTTTATATTCCAGGGACTGCACACTTAGTTTATGAAATCTCTTAACCTCTGTTACATCGTCGCTGCACTGATCATTCTAAAGATCGTACAGTGTTGGGGAATTAATCTTATGCAGTTTGTGTCCATTTCCTACATTAAGTTCTCTTAGGTCAGCTAAATGTGGAGCAAAAGTTCTGCTCTAGCAATATGCCTTAAAAAGGCACAATAGGTTAAAGATTCTTCTAGAACATTAATTTCGATAAAGCAAATGGAAATTTAGATGATCAGAACGATAATATTGAAAATTTTATTAAACTGACTTTTCAGACAATGTTGAAATATATGTGACCTGTGAAGCACTTAAAATGTATTCTCACTAAATATATTTAATACCTAGGCTGATACATTACAGGTGCATCAGTTCACAAGACTTGAGGGCTTTTTGAAAGCTGTCATCACAGTACAGACATTACTAGTCATATTGCACCCTGTGCAGTATATCCAGAGATTGTGATTTACTGCTCCTGGTAGTACTCTGGCAAATGAATAAATACAGGTGAGCTAACCTCACAGAAAAGCAAGTTTGAACCAGGTACAAATGTTTTTCTCCATTCGTTTGTGGTAGTCCATGCTTGGTAAACACAAACTGCTGTGCAGCCTTCATGATTTAAAGTGACCTTGCGCCCCTTTGGTTCTATAGTCCGGCTCATTAATCACACATTAACGGCCCATAGTCCTATAACAAAAGCCTCTGAATGTGTTGATAGCCAATTCAGAATAGGTGAGAATAAGCTGATTTGCCAGTTTGTGCTTCAACAGCCGGTTATGCTTGCAGGATTTCTTAATGTGTCAGCTACCTAAGAAAGTCTGTATCTTGGAAATATAACAATTGAGCCCACAGCGAAAGAGAAAGTTACCACTATAGAAGGTTTCGGATTGATTAGTCCTCTGGTCCTGAATTTTCAAGATTAGTTTGAAAATTGAAAGTTATTTTTTTAAATGAACTGACAATACTATACACTCTATAGGATAAACAGAGTATTTGGCTCAATAAAAACATGATTAAGACTTTTCTTGTAACATTAAGATTATTTTAGCATATTGTTTGTATATTTTCCATAGTCTTTTACACGGGTCTGGCCTCTTTAGCATCCCCGATTTCCATCGTCCCACTATTGGTGATCGAGCCTTCAGTGGCGTTGGCCCTAAGCTCGGAATTCCCTAAACCTCTCCGCCTCTCTCCTCCATTAAGGCGCTCCTTAAAATCTTCCTCTTTGACTAAGCTTTTGGTCACCTGTCCTGATATCTCTTTATGTGGCTTGGTGTCACATTTTGTTTGATAACGCTCCTGTGAAGCACCTTGGAATGTTTACTACGTTAAAGGTAGTACATATATGCAAGTCGTTTTAGTCGTGAGGTGTGAATTTTCAATGGAATGACATTCAGTCATCATCCTCATTATTATAGGCAATCCCTCGGAATTGAGGAAGACTTGCTTCCATTCCTGAAGTGAGTTCTTTAGTGGATGAACAGTCCAATACAAGAGCCACAGACTCTGTCATAGGTGGGACAGATAGTCGTTGAGGGAAGGGGTGGGTGGGACAGGTTTGCCGCACACTCTGCTGTTTGTGCTTGATTTCTGCATGCTCTCAGCGTTGAGACTCGAGGTGCTCAGCGCCCTCTCGGATGCACTTCCTCCACTTCGGGCGGTCTTGGGCCAGGGACTCCCAGGTGTCAGTGGGGATGTTACACTTTATCAGAGAGGCTTTGAGGGTGTCTTTGTAGCATTTCCGCTGCCCACCTTTGGCTCATTTGCCATGAAGGAGCTCTGAGTAGAGCGCTTGCTTTGGGAGTCTCGTGCCTGGCATGCGAACGATGTGGCCTGCCCAGCGGAGCTGATCGAGTGTGGTCAGTGCTTCAATGCTGGAGATGTTAGCCTGAGTGAGTGAGGTGTGCCTGTTCTCCCAGGGGATTTATAGGATCTTGCGGAGACATCGTTGGTGATATTTCTACAGCAACTTGAGGGTTTCTACTGTACATGGTCCATGTCTCTGAGCCGTACAGGAGGGCAGGTATTACTACAGCCCTATAAACCATGAGCTTGGTGGCAGTTTGGAGGGCCTGGTCTTCAAACACTCTTTTCCTCAGGCACTGTACACTGTTGCAGAGGGCTGAGATTTTAACAAACCTAACATCTCCATTTTTTTAGTAGTTGCACAGTGTGCAAACAAGTGACTAAGACAATTAAAAAAAAATGTCTGAAAAGCTTTCTAAAACTAAATAACAGGCATTGAGAGATGTCATTATTCTGATCCTGTTTGGTTTTCATGCTGTCCAATTCCGATGTAGCACAGCATAAATTTGATTCACTGCTTTTTGCCTGCTGCCTTGTTTCTTTAATCCGTCATCTGAAGTCTCTGATATACACGGTAGGAATCATTTGCGGCTCTGGCGGCGAACCGGCCACTGTCGGCACATACTGGGAACTCAGTATAAACTGTACTGTTTATAGCGCACAGTACTCTGACCATTAATTGAAATGATTGGAAAATTAGGTACGATGGCACCTGAATTTCAATATACACGATATCAGAGCTGTAAAATATCCCCAATATCTGATGCACATATACACAAAGCATTCGATATGCACACAGTATGCAATACATGATTACTGTTCTGAAGCTGCATCATTGTGAACTAACAGTGTAAGTGAGGAAGCTCCACTTGATTTTGAGTGGAATGATTTGTATATTGTATCTGGATTTCAACATCAAGACGCAGTGCAAACAAGGCATGATTTACATATTGGTAGTATTAAAACATCATAGGTCACTAATGACAACCCTTGATGATAAGTCATCAACCTGAAATGTTAACCCTACATTTCTCTCTCCACAGATGCAGCCTAACCTGCTTAGTGTTTAGTTCATATTTTCAGCAGTATTTTGCTTTTTGTTTTATAGTTTCAGTACTTTGCTGAATTACCCATTCTTCATGAAGATACTGAATGCCGGCAGGCTGATCTACCATGGAGAGCATTACACAGAACTCAATCCTATCCCAAGATGTGTACTTTCTAGACGAGGTCACTGGATAGCAGGAGGCTTAGTTGAGCTCTTCCCCCGCCCCCACCACCCCGCCTTTTCCCATAGGTGTACCAACATCAGTGTTCTCTCTCAGGCTAACACCCCCAGCATCGAAGCAAGGGACTGAAACTATAAAACAAAAAGCAAAGTACTGCTGGAAATCTTCATCAGTCCCTTGGAATCGAGGATGACTTACTTCCCATACTAGCATGAGTTCTAAAGTGGCTGATGAGTCCAATCCAGGCTCTACAGACTCTATCACAGGTGGGGCAGGTGGTGGTTGAAGTGACGATGGGTGGGGTGCTTGGTTTGCCGTACGCTCCTTCCGCTGTTTGTACTTGGCTTCCGCATGCTCCTGATGAAGAGTCTCAGTGTTCGGCGCCTTCCCAAATGTTTCTTCTCCACTTTGAGCGGTTATGGGCCAGGGATTCCCAAGAGTTGGTGGGGATGTTATATTTTTTCAAGGAGGCTTTGAGGGTGTTCTTGAAGCATTTTCTCTGCCCTCCTGACTTACCATGACGGAGCTCGGAGTAGAGCGCTTGTTTCGGGCGTCTTGTATCAAGCATATGGACTACGTGGTTCGCCCATCAGAGCTAATTGAGCGTGGTCAAAGCTTTGGTGCTGGGGGTGTTGGCCTGAGAGAGAACACTGACATTGGTACGCCTATCTTACCAATAAATTTGCAGGATTTTGCGGAGGCAGCATTGGTGGTACTTCTCCAGTGCTTTGAGGTGCCTAATGTACATTGTCCATGTCTCTGAAGCATAAAGGAGGGTGGGAATCACCACTGCTCTGTAGACCATGAGCTTGGTGCCGGGTTTAAGATCTTGGTCTTCAAATACTCTTTTCCTCAGATCACCGAAGGCTGCACTGGCACACTGAAGGTGGTGTTAGATTTAGTCATCGATGTCTGCCCTCGCTGATAGGAGGCTCCCGAGATATGGAAAATGGATCACGCTGTCTAAGGTCTCGTCATGGACCTTGATGATCGGGGGGCAATACTGTGAGGCGGGGGCAGGTTGATAGAGAACCTTTGTCTTATGATGTTTAATGTAAGACCCAGACTCTTGTACGCTTCAGTGAAGGTGTCAACAATGGTTTAAAGTTCAGCCTTTGAGAGTATGCAGATGATGCTTGCGTTCACGTACAATCATTCAATGACAGACATTGGGACAACCTTGGTACTCGACTGGAGGTGACAGAGGTTGAACAATTTCCCGTTCATCCTGTAGATTAACTCCACTCCAGCGGGGAGCTTGTTGGAGGTTAGATGAAGCATTGCAGCGAGAAGAGCATTGGTTCAATGACACAGCCTTGCTTGACCCCAGTCTGCACTTTTATTGGGTCTGTGGTGGATCCGTTGGTAAGGATTATGGCTTGCATCATGAAACAGGCAGAGGATGGTGACAAATGCTTGAGGACAGCCGAATTTGAGAAGGACAGTCCATGACCCCTCTTGGTTGACAGAGTCGAAGGCCTTTGTGAGGTCAAAGAAGGCTATGTATAGAGGTTGGTGCTGCTCCCTACATTTTTCTTGGATTTGTCACGTGGCGAAAATCATGTCCGTTGTGCCTCTAAGTGGGCGGAACCCGTATTGCGACTCTAGGAGGAGCTCTTCAGCCACTGGAAGGAGACGATTGAGGAGGATTCTTGTGATAATTTTCTCTGTGGCAGATAGTAGGGAGACTCTTCTGTAATTAGCGGTCTTGGCACCTTTCTTGAAAATGGTCACAATTACGGCATCTCCCAAATAAGAATGATGAGGTCATGGATTTGCTCCAAGAGTACTTCTCCGCCATGCTTTAGTACTTCAGCAGGGATTCCACCTGCTCCTGAGGCATAGTTGTTTTTCAGCAGCAGGAAGGCCTTTTCAACCTCATACCGGGCTGGTGAGACCCGAGGAGGTGTGCAAGAGTAGCCGAGGCTGAGGCTCCCTTGGTGGTTCCTTTCCCTCTCAGAAGCACTTGACCTCTGCTTTCTAGAAGAGGTCACTGGATAGCAGGAGGCCTAGTTGAGCTCTTCCCCCGCTCCCCCCCTTTCCATCGGGAAGCCAATGGTAGTATCTGTTGCATTACCCTGATCAGCTAATTCAATGCAGACTAGGGATTGATCCTGTGACCTTCTTGGTTTCTCTAGCTCCATACCATATGCCACACGCACCTACTGAGCCACTTGACAAGCACTATTTCCCCATCACCGTATTGTCAGGTGCGCGTCATAGATTCAACATGAGATGATTTTTTTTGCCACTGTCTTAGAGCTGCAGCTACACAGCAAGCTTCTGAACTCACTCTCTCTGTCTCTTGCCCACGGGTAATGGGTCATCACATACCATTCCCTTTTGTCTTCTTACACAATCCAAATCCTTAAACACGCCTTCCACATATTTTGCTAAATGCAGATATTATGTCAAATATTTTAATTTTTGCACAATTCATTTTGTCTATATATTTTTTATTCCCAGTACTCTTCAGATTTCCTGATGTTTCTGCTGTTTTCCCTAGCTGAAAGGGTGTGCTGATGACCTACTGTGAGTCATCTGTCAGTGCCACTCTGTGACGAGACCCTCGGAGGTGTGCGAGAGTAGCCGAGGCTGAGGCTCCCTTTGTGGTTTCTTTCCCTCTCAGAAGCACTTGACTTCTGCCCTCTCAATTTGGCTGAGACCAGAAACTGATGTGATCAGAAATTGCAGATGCAAATCTGTGTCCTGTCAGAGTGTGAGGCAACTGCACCAACATACTCCGTCACTAGGCCACTTGCGATCTTGATTATGTTGTAATATGACTAATATTAGGCTATTTTCTACTTCATAACACACCGTTTTTAAGTTGATTGCTCCTCCCCGCTATCTAATTATAGAAATTTGAGGCCTTCCTGATCAGCTGATGACCCAAAGCTTCAGCAAAAAAATATTCTCTGCTTTCCATATGTTTGTAATAACTAAGCTTGATTGTATAACAGAAAGGATATAAATAGAATATGAATCAAGGACTCTTATGCAGTTTTTATCCCATTGTTATGCCTTATTTTTGGATGATTTTCATTTCAAATAAAAGTGCAAAAATGGACAGTGTGCCAGGTGTTTCAGTTGGCAAATATACCAACTTGTGTGGAACGGAGCTATACAATCAGGAAGATCCCAGGTTTGACTCCCCATCTGTATTGGGTTAGATGATCTTGACTTGGATAGCAACAGAGCTGCACCTACACAGCAAGCTCTGATCTAACTCGCTCTCTTCCCCCACCCACCCCCCTCACCCATGGTTAGCAATAGAGACGCTATAATTAACTTCGGTGTCGTCACACTCCAGGATCCTGTCTTTTGGTTGTGCTAGAAATGAGCATGCGTGTGGGCTTTTTGTTTCAGGATCAGGTTCAGTTGAATATAGGAAAAAGAGGAGGCCATTCAACCCCTCAAGCCTGTTCCATCATTCTATTAGATCATGGCTGATCTGTACCTCAACTCCATTTCTCCACCTTTGCTCCATATTCCTTTATAATCTTACCCATATAAAAATCTACCAATCTCAGTCTTGAAAATTTCAGTTAATAATTTCCATGACCCCTTGTGTGAACAAATACTTCCTGAATTCACTGCTAAATTTAAGATGATGTCCTTTTGTTCTGGATTCTCCCACCAGAGGATATAGCTTTGCTGTACCTATGCTGTTGAATCCCTTCATCATTTTAAATACCTTGATTAGATCAACCCTCAACCTTCAAAACTCAAGGGACGATAAGCCAAAGTTTATACAACCGGTCCTTGTAATTTAACCCTCTAAGTCCTTGTAGAATTCTGGTGAATCTGTGCTAAAAACCTTCCAAGATCAATATATCCTTCCTGAGGTGCGGTGTCTAAAACTGAACATAGTTACTCCAGATGAGGTCTGACCAAGGCTTTGTACAAAAACATAACTTCCTCCCCTTTGTATTCCAACCCCTTTTGCGATAAAGGCCAATATTCCAGTAGTATTTTAATTAGATTTTGCACCTGTGCAGCTTTTAGTGATTTGTGTACATGGACACCAAAATCCATTTGCTCCTCCACAACTCCCAGTCTCTCACCATGAAGAAAATATTACGATTTGACTTTCTCAAACCCAAAGTGGATGACCTTAAGCTTACCCACATTGAAGTCAATCTGCCACAGTTTTGCAACCTCATTTAGTCTGTTTATGTTCCTTTGCAACCCCCTGCTAACATCACCACAACTTACTGTGCCTCCTAAAATCTTAAAAATTTAGATATACAACTCTCTCTTCCTTCTTCCAAGTTATTAATATATATATGGTGAAAGGCTGAGGCCCCAATAACAGATCCCTGATGAACATCACTTGTCCATCCCACTAATCAGACAATGTTTCCTTTTATGCCTCCTCTGTGTCTCCTATCTCCTAACCTGCAGACATTCACTACCTCAGCTCACGCATAAAGAATGGACATTTGGGAAGTTACTGGTGGATGACTTACATCCATATGCCCCAGCAAGAGTCAGTATATTATGTAGTGGAGGAAATTGTGGGGAAAAAAATATTTTTGAAGAGCACCAGAGAGAAGTGTACAAATATGGCAATTGCTGAAGCTGTCCTACTGTCTCCTCATTATACTTGGAATACAATTCATGCTGTCTGGAATATATAAAATCATCAGTCAAACCTATTGTTAGACCACTTGCATAATCAGTTGCATTTTTTATCTAAGAACAGTGGGGAAAGATTTTTCCCATGCCCTTGACGTAGCAAAATCATAAACCAGCTCTCTTTAAATACAATTATGATGTTGTTGTACATAGTGCAAGGTACAGAATAACCCTTCATTAAAACTGCACTGTGCAATAATTCTGTGTCACAGGTAATTTGCTAACAATGTAATACACCTCAATAGCAGGTTAATATAATCTGTCAATACTTTAATATATACTCAATCATTCTTATTGGTCCAGTTAGCAACCTTGTTAATGTAATTCAAAGCACGTTGGCAGTATTATGAGAAAGGGTGCCATATGCAGTAATGCTAAATGATATGGGACCTTCTTCAAAAGGTGGTCACACCACTTTGAGTTCACACTAGGTGCGGCTAAACTCCAGTCTACCATGAAGCTGTTGGGCCTCCCTGTAACTGAGGAGCTCCTCCCGGAGTCACAGTGCGGATTCCGTCCGCTACGGGGTACAACTGACATGATCTTCATGGCGTGGCAATTGCAAGAGAAATGCAGGGAACAGCACCAACCCTAGTACATGGTCTTCTTTGACCTCACAAAAGCCTTTGACACTGTTAACTACGAGGGACTATGGAGCGTCTTCCTCCATTTCGGCTGCCCCCAAACGTTTAACACCGTCCTCCGCCTGCTCCACGATGACATGCAGGCTGTGATCCTGACCAATGGATCTACTACAGACCCAATCCATGGCTGGACCGGGGTTAAGCATAGCTGCATCATCGCGCCAACCCACTTCTCTATTTTCTTCACTGCAATGCTCCATCTCACGCTCAATAAGCTCCCCGCTGGAGTGGAACTAAACAATCGAACCAATGGGAACCTGTTCAACCTTCGTCGTCTCCCGGCTAGATCCAAGACTGTCTCATCCTCTGTCATTGAACTACAGTATGCAGATGACGCTTACGTCTGTGCACATTCAGAGGCTGAACTCCAAGCCGTCGTCAACATCTTCACCGAGGCGTATGAAAGCATAGGCCTTACACTAAACATCCATAAGGCAAAGGTCCTCCACCAACCTGACCCCGCCAAACAAATCCACGGCGCGGCCTTGGACAATGTGGACCACTTTTCCATACCTCGGGAGCCTACTATCAGCAAAGGCAGACATCAACATTGAGGTCCAACACTGCCTCCGGTGCGCCAGCGCAGCCTTTGGTCGCCTGAGGAAGAGAGTGTTCGAGAATCTGGCACCAAGCTTATGGTCTACAGGACTGTAGTGATAACTGCCCTCCTGTATGGCTCAGAGACGTGGATTATATGTAGTAGACACCTCAAATCGCTGGATAAATACCACCAATGATGTCGCCGCTAGATCCTGCAAATCCCCTGGGAGGATAGACGCACCAACGTCTGTGTTCTCGATCAGGCCAACATCCCCAGCATCGAAGCACTGACCATACTCGACCAGCTCCGTTGGGTGGGTCACATTGTCCGCATGCTCGATACAAGACTCCCAAAGCAAGCATTCTACTTGGAACTCCTACAAGGCAAGCAAGCCCCAAGTGGGCAGAGGAAACGTTTCAAGGACACCCTCAAAGCCTCCTTGATAAGTGCAACATCCCCACTAACACCTGGGAGTCCCTGGCCAAAGACCACCCTAAGTGGAGGAAGAGCATCCGGGAGGGTGCTGAGCACCTAGAGTCTCGTCGCCGAGAGAATGCAGAAAGCACGCGCAGGCAGCAGAAGGAGCGTGCGGCAAACCAGACTCCCCACCCACCCTTTCCTTCAACGACTGTTTGAACCACCTGTGACAGAGACTGTAATTTCCGTATCGGACTATACAGTCACCTGAGAACTCCCTTTTAGAGTGGAAGCAAGTTTCCCTCGATTTTGAGGGACTGCCTATGATGATGGGCCTCCTCGAGTCTTGAATAGCTTAGTACAGAATTTTTCACAGTTAGGAAAAAGCAGATATTCCCACTGCTTTGTTCTGACATAAAAATGTATCTACTGGAGAGCCGAGCTCTGCACAGGTGTTGCATGCACAGAACTGCATTGTCATTGCGCCTTGATGCTAGTCTGACTGAGGTCAGGTTGCATTAGAAAAGGTCTGTTGACCGTGTAGCAGATGTCACATTCAGTCAGAGTATAACTGGAGCCAAAATTATTATTAAAAAATAAATTTGCCGTACCTAAATTAAATAGCTTGTGTTGGGAAATTGGCAGAGAATGTTATCATGTCAAAAATAATGCAAATGAAAAACATCAGCACCTTCAAATACATCAACATGGATATCCACAGTGAGAAATTCCATATAAATGAATGTTAGAGTTGTAGCACACACAAAATATTTATCACAACTTGTGTATATATAGAACATAGGAGTAAGTGCAGACTTTTCAGTCCTCTTATCTTTTTTTATAACTCTGTATTTCTCTGACACCAGGGTTGTATCCCTTTAAATCACAAATCCGTCCATTTCCTTTTTGAATGTTTCGAAGCAGTCTGCATTCACTCAGCTAGGTGGCAGGCTCTTCCACAAATTATCAGCTTTGCAGCTACCTTTTGTATTGCAACTTGTTAATTTGGTTTTCACTTGTCATTTTGGCCAGAATTTTGTAGGAGGTCACCAGGCGCGACCGGTGGCAGGTCGAGTGAGGAAGTGTCCTTTTTTGACAGGGGGTCGGGACCCCGCTGTCAACATGCCGCCACGCGCATTTCCCAATGTTGAGTCTGTCGGTGCTGAGCAGACCCGACAGGCAGCGGTGAGCGACTCAATTAATCTCATTAATATCTAGTCGGCAGATAATTAACAGGCTTTTTAAGCTTACCTTTTCATTTTAACTTCATGGCCATAGAAACCACGCTGCTCGGGGACCATGGCTGTCAACCTGAGGCGGGAGTTCAGTGGCCATTGCTCCGGCTGATTACTTGACCACTTCAAATGTACAATAAAAGCTCCCACCTGACAGATCTTCACTTTCTTCAGCCACGAGCTGTTTCTCAGTCCATTTCTAACACAGATTCTGCAGGCTTTCCATTTTCCAGTCTCCATCCATTATCATCTCATTGGAAGAATTCTCTCACCATTGACAGATTGCTTCTGTCATCTCTACTTCACCTGCCATCTATTCCATCAACATGGGTCCACTTTATGCTGTCTCACCTTGGTCCTCAGAATCCGATCACGATCAGCCCCAAAACCGAAGCATCAGGTACACCAGCAGCACCAACAACAACAACCTTCTCCGCAGTCACCTGATGCTGCACAGGACAGAGGGCATCAGCACCCGAGCACATTGCTGACCAGGGATGGTCTCACCATGGCCAGATTTATTTCACTTCACTCTGCACACCCTGGCTGCCACATGATGCGCCAGGTTGGCACCATCCCACACCAACACCATAAAGCATCCCTATGATGACCAAGCCATTCCTTTCACACTCAACACCATTGTGGGGGGTACTGTTATGTCTCACCATTCACAACTCACTAAGCCATATGGAAGGTGTTGAAAATAAAGATTTCAATGTTTGACACCACATTAACAGAAACTTTACTGAGCACTGGATAAAACACCCAAGTGCCTACCCTTGTGTGTTGTTAGTTGGTATGATTGAACTAGGGTGAGGGTGAGTATGAAGGGTGGCTCGTGAGATGGGGATGTGATAATGTAGATAGTGAGAGAAGGATGGGTGGAGGTGCAAGGTAAGTTGGTGTGAGTAGGATGGGTAGGGTAGGGAAGGCAGAGTGATTGTGATGTGATGAGAGGCACAGCAGGATGAAGGTGAGTGTGACTTTGTGATCTAATGAGGCCACAGCACCCAGGTCCTCCTGATGATATCCCTGCTTATGACTTCCTGTGCAATGTACAAACGAGTTGGTCGCCTGGAGAGGTTTCTTCCACCTATGGGAAGGGAAGAGGACCACCCTATATCCTCTGACTCTCTCCATAAGCATATGGAGGGATTCATGGGAGAATCTGGGCATTGCCAGTGTTTGCAGCACTCCAACGCTGTAGAACACTGACAGCACAAATGTCAAAATAAAGTTGGCCATGGTCCCTTTAAGGAAACTGGCTGATGACATGTCATGAAATGACATTATCAGATCTGCTTCCTCTAATTGGCCAGGAAACATGCTGGGTGGGCTTAACAAGCCTCATCAACGTAAAGGCATTTCACAGAGTGGGATGGAGCCAACAGTGGGCTTGGGACTCACTACTACCATCACCCACCATGGACCCACTGAGGTAAGTAAAATTTAGTCTAAATATCTGATGATTTTTTTTCACCTTCTCTTGTTGCAGTGGGCTTGCACCTCTTAGAAAAGCAAATGTGGCTTCCTGTTTGCTTTTGTGCCAACAAAGATAGAAGTTACACTTATGTAGCATTTTTCTTATGCTAAAGCATTTCACAGCCAGTGACTTACTTTTGAAATGCAGTCCCTGTTGTTTTGTAAGCAAATGCAATAGCTAATGTGTGCAGAGTAAGGTTCCATAAACAGCAATGACATGAATTACCAGTTGGTGGCATTAGTTGAGGGAGTTATGTTGACTAAGGCACCAGACAAACTCCTCATTATTCTTTGAAAAAGGTGCTGTGAGACTTTTTATGTCTACCTGAAAGGGCACAGCATATGGGGCCTTGGTTTAATATCTCATTTGAAAGACAGCGCCTCCAATAATGCATTGCTCCCTCAGTTCTGTACTAGTCCAAATTATATACTCAAGTTCTGAAGTGGGGCTTGAACCCATGCCCTTCTGACTTGATTGAAAGTGCCAGCACTGAGCTAATCTGACACTAAAGAAACAAAGACAGTGGTTGTGAGCACTGTTGTTTTGTCGGCATTTTCTTTACTGAAGAGTCCCGTTTACCATGGTAATGCCAACATTTCCAATGAAGGATAATACAATAAGGAAGTTAATTATGGATATATATATAATATAGGCATTTCCTCCCATTTTTGTCACTGAAACAAATAGTAATTTGCTCAGTTTGCTTCTCCAGTGATAGGAGAAATTGTTGGAGAGCTATAGATGCTCACTCGTTGAAAATTTTCAAGACAGAGATCAATAGATTTTTGGGCACTAAGGAAATCAAGGGATATTAGAATAGGGCAAGAAGGTGGAGTTGAGGTAGAGGATCAACCACGATCTGATTGAATGGCGGAGCAGGCTCAAAGGGCTGAATGGCCTAAACCTCCTATTTCTGATATTCTGAAATTGTCGGAGCAAACCTAATTAGAAACTGCACATGTGCGGGTAGGATGCATGTATGCACACACAGAGTGCTGTATAATGGATTTTATGCATGCAGTTTACTTTTTTATTGCTCTGACAACTTCTAACATTGCTAGCAAAGCTCTTTTTAAAATCTGTGCGATTACGAGTACTGCACTATTGGTGTGGGAAAGATCGAGGGGCAGGGCTGTGGACATTTGCTGATGTCAAGACATTCTTCAGGTTGCTGGGTTTCCCCCCCCCCACCCTAACTCTTGCTGCTGAAATATCAGTCCATTATAAAGGCCGCCATTTTAAAATCAGCCGGGTGAAAACCTATTTTTGAAAGCAACTCTGCATTATAAAAGGAGTACATGTATGAAATAATTTTACCTGAAGTTTATAATCCTGTCACTAAGCTCCCTTCTGGTTTCATACAAAGAACTTCGCATTTAATGTATTTGTTTTCTTTGTGCATTGTATGTAATCATCACTGCCTTAACTAGAACGATTATAAGTATAATTTTTATATTTACTCTTCTATGCTGAGATAACCATGGGTCACACACCAATCTCTGGCTAGCACGTGACTTGCTTGCAGGCTTCTGCCAGTACTGTTTCTGAACTGACCACTAGGATGTGTACACGAGGTACCTGAAGTGATTGTCCTGAGTTTGGTCACTTCCTTTGATATTCACATGGCACAGAAACTAAGAACGACCTGAATTTATGTAGCATCTGCATCTTACCATCAACAATTTTTCGAATCACCTCACTTAACAATAAATTACTTTGAAATGTAATGAGTCATTTTATGTAGGCAAACATGATAGCTATTTTGTTAATTTTCATAATGAGCTAAATAACTAGTTCATTTGATTTTGGTAGTGCTGATTGAGGGAGCAATTTTGGACAGGGTACTGGGAAAACTTCAAATAGTGCTGTGGGATCGTTAATGTTCACCTGAAGCACTGGAACAGATAGAAGAGGCATTCAAAGAATGGCACTCCCTAAGTACTGTATTGAAGTGTCAGCCTAGATTATGTACTTAAGTTCTAGAGTGGGACCTGAACCCAAACTTGCTTACTCTCAGGGAAGAGTGATACTAAGTGAGCCAAGCTGGCTGGGAACTTGTATTTGATGAGTTATAGGAGTGAAGCTGTGCTAAAGCAATGTCCAACAGAGCATGACTACAGCAAATGATTCTGCACCAATATCATTACAGACTTTTTCATACTTTCCGGTTCCTTCTTATTCCTTGAATTAATGTTGTGAACATGAAGTAATAAAATAGTAAAATGAGTTACATCAAAACAAGTTTATATTTTGTAACCCAATAAAGTTTGTTTGCAGTCCCACTTTGTTTCCTGGAACCAATCTAATATTATGTATTAAAATTCTACTTTTATGAACGCCTCATTGCCAAATAGAGAAAAACCGTTTGAGAACAATGTGGATCAGGTCCAATTTTCTTGAACTTTATTTCCATTTATTTGATAAAATAATCGTTATTAAAGAGACAAGGGGAGTAATTCTCACTTTGGGTGTGGTCGTAAAACTGGTGGTAGCAGATGGGCTGCCCATAATAATCCCGCCCGATTTTGCTGTCCATGAAGGATATGGAAAGGAACGACCATTCTGATTACAATGATTGAGTAGGGTACACTAATCAAGTTGGCCATTTTGTTGAAGGGAAATTCACCTCCAATTTTTAAAAACCTTGTAATTAATAAACTGAAATTTACATCCATGAATTAATATCTTATTACATTCACTGAAAATGCTAAAGTACAGTATTCCCTTTTTATTTCAAGTAATTTTTGTATTTTGTGTTGCTGTATATTTGAGACATAGAGAATGTCTGCGGGGTTCTTCCAACCTCTCACCGTAAATTAATATATCAAGAGATTGGGGGAAACCCTGAAGAATTTGCAGAAATTCTAGGTATTTAAGTTTAACTTATAGCTGCTCAGTACATGAGGTACAAATCAAATTGCCTTGGGTTTTATAAATTGAGGCATCAAGCAAGCAGAGGTAATGTTAAACCTGTACAAATCATCGGTTACACCACAGTTAGAATATTAGGGTAAATTCTAAGTCCTCGCCAATGGCAAAGTACAGCATATGGAAACTTGGAAATATACCCTATTCTGCACAGCGTTGGGCACTTTCTTTTCAGCAAGGATTAAAGAGTTTGTGCAAATATGAGTCTCGGCTATGGAAAACTGCAAATCTATAAAACGTGGGAAGTGAATGAGTAGTAGGATGTTAACCTTTCACCTCTGGGATCTGGATTCAAATCCGTTTCAGACTAATGGCATGAAAGTTGTTCTCTAATGGATATAATAGTCCTAAGAGTTTAGAGAAGTCCCAACCCAGTTCTTAGTGAAAATGAGTTCATAGTTCCAACATAAGACTGCAGTTCTGTCAGAGCACCAATTAAGCTGATTTAATTGTGTGAAATGGGTCAGTATAGATGATGATCTGGCCTATGTCATACCTGGTCTCAGAGCGACTGATGCTGATACTGGATTACAAATGACAAGCGTTCCATTTTGCAGTGCCGACCTCCCTTCGATCAAAGTTACTTGCTGTTAAAAGTAAAATTCCACTCATTTAATTGTGATTTTGGAATCCAAACTGGCATAAGAGGGTGGAATTTCTGTGGTGGTTCCCCAATCGCTTGTCATAACTCTGGCAGATTGGGAGAACCCCTGCAGAAATTAATGGTAAAGAACTTTAAGATAATTGAATGAAAATTCATTGCAGGTGTATTAAAGAAATGTAGGGAAAGAACGTGTTGGAAATATATCCCCTCCCAAAAGGAAGCCTTTATTGTATAGTTGTACAACAAAAACAATGTTTAAATTCATTATCTTATAATCTTATAAAAAATAATCGTAACTTTTATGAATGGGTGAACATTGTAAGGTTACTAATCTTCAGAAAAGCACAGAAGGAGACCATGAACTAAAAATTGATTAATCTAAGCTTTTGGAATTTAATGCAAGCTTTTGTAATTAAGCTGGACAATTAAGGGCATTTTGCGGTCAGGAACCAAAACTGAACTTCATGCATAACAACAACGGAGTTGTTATGTAAAGCCCTGAACTTGATTGACCAGGGTGGGGAAAAACAAACCCACTGGAGACACCAAGTCTGTAAAAAGACTGGACAACAAAGGAACCACACAAGGTGCACATTTTTTGGGGACGATGAGTTAAGATGAGAAATCAACTTGAGCCTTGCAGACTCTGTGTGCAAATGGGAAAATAGATGAGTCCATTATTGCAGTCAATCAACCAAGGGGACCACAAAACAATGTATTGATGCAAAAACTTTATCAGAAACCGCAGTGGCAGGAGATCAGTCAAAACCTGGATATAAATATGCAAGCTAGAAGCAGCTCAGCAGAAGACGGAAGAAGGACAGGAACAGACGGAAGAAGAAGCACACAGTAGAAGTAGAAGAACATGTGTACAGATGGACACAAGTCGAAAGTACGAACAGACGAACGGACGGAAGTACATGTAGAATGGAACGTACACGAAAGGAACAGCACTGCAGAGAATGGCCAGAAGGAAAACCAACCGGTCACGGAATCAATGACCACGAACCTACAATAGCTACAGCCAGGAAGGGTGATTGTATGTTTTCAGTTGATTTCTCTCAGAAGTCTAGTCCTGTAGTTTTAGTCGATTTTTGTGCATAATAAAACTGACACTAGTTAAGCCTAAGTTTTGTGCCACATGTTGTCCTTTCCTGCTATACATTCCAAGGTCTTAAGAATCAGAGTAGAGTGAAAAACAAACACCGTACGAAATTGGCGACCAGTGGCAGGGCCTCGGCGTTGGGAATAGGATCACGGACACAAAACCAGGGCAAGAACCCCAAGAGAGACTTGGTTAAGTCTAAGGTCGGCTAAGGTAGTTGAAAGTTATCTTCTCAAGGGCGGCTAGGGCAACCAGGAGAGAAACAGTCTCTGACAGGGAGGAGTAGTCTCAGGTCGACTAGGGTAGCCACCGAGAAAAGAAGTCACAGGTAGTCTGCGCACGGGTCTGAGAAAGACCAAAAGTTATCTTCTCTAGGGCAGCCAGCAGAGGAAGAGAAACAGTCTTGGGTAGGCTGGAGTAATCCCGGGTTGACTAGGGCAGCCACGGAGAAAAGAAGTTTCCAGTAGTCTGCACAGGGGTCTCAGGGAGACCATAGTACTCTCTAGGGCAGCCAGCAGAGGAAAGAAACAGTCTTGGGTGGGCTGGAGTAATCCTGGGTTGACTACAGTAGCCACTGAGAAAGCCTCAGATCGTCTGCGAAGGGGTCTCAGGGAGATCCAAATACTCCCAAGGGTGACTAGGGTAGCCGAAGTGCTCCGGCTGACTAGAGCAGCCATCGGGAGAAGTAGTCGCGAGTAGTCTGTGAAAGAAAAAGGGTCCCAGGGAGGCCAAGGGTGATCTCAAAGGCGACTAGGGGACCAGGAGAGAAACAGTCTCTGGCAGGCCGGAGTAGTCTCTGGTCGAATAGGGTAGCCACAGAGAAAAGCCTGAGTAACAGGAACCGCAGGTCACTGCGAGGTGTTCTGAGGGGAGACCAAGGTAGTCAGAGAGAATTTCTTAGCCAGAGGCACTGGAAATAGCCTCACCGCAGCAAAATGTGGTAGAGCCCGTGGCTAAGAGCAGTTGTAGAAAGTCCATGGAGGCTAAGGTAGCTGCATATATATGCAACAAATTGGACATTTCAGAGCAATGGGCACAGGAAATGCTGCACTCTGGGGATCCGCAGGAAAAAGCAGCAGAGTGGACAGTCAGTGGACAGCAACCACAAAGGGTCAAAAGAGAAGGTGGTTTGGCTCTGTGCCTGTTACGAGAAAGGGTAGAAAAGCTGGAGGAGGAGAATAAAAAGTTAAAAGACAAGGTAGCCAGTTTTGAGAAAGAAAGGCAGGACCAGGAGAGGAAGGATGAAAGGGCGCAAAATCACTTAGAGTATTTACAGTGCCTCGTGACCGAGTGCAAAAAGCAGCAGCAGACCTACGAGCAAAGTGAAAGGCACTTAGAAAAAGCCAAAGAGGCAGAGGAACAGCTCTGGAATCAGGGAGCGCAGAAACAGGGTTAGGAGAGGGCCGATCATGGAGCTTGTAAGGAAAAGGTCCGCAAGCTAACGGCAGAGTTAGATGGGGCCAAAGGGATGGTTTGTCTCATGGGATCTGGAACAGGCAAGGAAGGTTGGGATCCAAAGGGGAAAGAGTCAGACGATGGGCCTGAGTATAGCGAGCATCGGCCAGCTCCCGAGGCACCGGGACCCCCGAAACCAATGTGTCCTTTGAGACAGCAGAAATTCGGCCCACCCCCATCAAACGGTGGTCCGGCTCAATTACAGAGCGACTGTGACCCCATACACACCGCTTCAGCTGCAGGAGATGCTGACGGGTGTAGTAAAGTTAAAACAAGGAGGCGATGCCTCTGTTCATTTTGCTAGTATAGAGCAGATAGGGGGTACAAATAACTGCAATGTGGAGGAGAAAGTGAAGCTAACACTGCTCTCGCTGGAGGGAAAGCTTTATCAGAGCTTGTCAACAGCCACCAAGTTAGGTGGAGGAACCCCACAGGGCTTAAAGGAGGAAATCATGGCAGCGCTAGGGTACAGTCAGGGTAGTTCGTTCTTGCAGGTAGAACAGACTAGGCAGCAAGTAAACGAATCACTCAATATGTTTGCAGACAGACTGTGGCCGATTTATTTAAGGGCCACTGGAGGAAATCTGATACTGGCAGATGTAATAGGGGAACCCAGAAACCATTGGCTGAGAACCGTAATGGCTAACAGTTTGCCACGGCTCAGAGCAAAGGTCGAAGCATGGTTTGACCCAGCGACCTCCAGAATACAGAGGCAGGGTTCCTTTTAAGTCCAGGCAAGGGAAGGAGGAGAAACTAAAAGGGAAGGTGCACCACGTTAAAGAAGAGGTTAGGCAAAAGAAAGAATGGAGACAAGAGGGAAGTAATGCGGGTCGATCTAAAGGCGAGTGTTTTAACTGTGGGAAGTTGGAACACTGGAGCAAGGATTGTAGGCTCTCAAAAGGAGGGAAGCCAGGGTACGAGGGTTCTGAGGCAGGAAAAAGCCAGAAGAAGGTAGCCGACGACCCAGAACAGATTTTAGTGGCCGCATTACAGCATGTTATGGGCACGGGTGGAGGAAAGCTGGACGCTGCAGTGGGAAAAAAGGGACCCAATGAGTCGGCACCCCTGCTGCGATGGTGCACCCAGCCAGAAAACCTGTGTCCACTCATATGATGAGTGGGGCAGGCCATGTGTGGATGTGAAGGTGGAAACAGTTAGGGGAAGGTATTTAGTAGATACAGGAGCCTCTAGCACGGTTGTCCACTCACCGAATCCGACCACTTCCCCGTGGTCGAGCGGAGTCCCATTTACACTGGCAGGTTTTACGGGTAATGAGCAGGTTGGGGCAGTGTCAAAACCATAGAGTTAGGACCTAACATAACGAAATGGGAGTGCATTTTAATGAAGTGGGAACGGCCTGGTTCTGGAGTTCGCGGGGCCGACTACATGTTGGCACACCACGCCATAATGGATATGAAAAACAATTGTCTATAGGGGACAGTTGATGCAGATAGGATGGGTGAGATCGTAGTGATTTCCAGGGACAGTACAGACAAAGGCAGCACCTGCACGATGAAGCCGAAAGGGAGTTATGACATAGAAGGATTAGTCGATAACATTCCGGCCCAGTATCAAGGGTATGTATGGGAGAATATGGATGCATTTGCCACGCACAAAGATGATTGCGGGAGAGTAACTGGGGTAGAGGTGAAGGTGACACGGCCCCAGAAACTGTATAATTTTCCCTGGGAAGCAGAAAGGGATTTGGAATCTGCTATAAATTCCCTGGTGGATCAAGGTGTGTTGAGGACCATAGCCATACATGTAAACTCACCCCTATGGCCAGTAAAGAAGCCCGATAACTCATGGAGCACCACGGTAGATTACCGAGACCTGAATAAAAATATTCCAGCCTGTGCACCCATGGTAGCGGTGGTAGCGGATTTGATAGGAAATATCCCCGCAGCCTCTACAACTTTCACCATGCTGGACATTTTCAACGGATTTTGGTCCATTCCCCTGAGACTGGAGGACCAGTATAAATTTGCCTTTACCTTTAAGGGTCAGCAGTATGCGTGGACATGTCTTCCACAAGGGTTTCACAATAGTCTCTCGATTTTTCACCAATGTATGGCCGAGGCATTAAAAGGTTTTAGTCAGCCAGATCGGTTGGTCCAATATGTGGACGACCTATTGTTATTCTCCGAAAGTGCGGAGGACCACGGGCCATTATTGAGTAGGTTATTGCATTTATTGAAGGAAGCAGGTTTTAAAGTAAATCCCAAGAAAGCTCAAATAGGCAAAGAGGAGATGCAGTTTCTAGGTTTGACCATTAGGGCAGGAGAGAGAGCCATAGATGGAACTAAGAGAAAGACAGTCCAGGAACTACCTGTTCCTAAGGACGTGTCTGGAGTAAAGTCTTTGCTGGGAATAATGGGTTACTGCAGGGAATTCATAGAGAGGGATATGCAGCCATGGCAGCTCCTTTGTTGAGGCTTCTTAGGAAAGAAGCAGAGTGGAAATGGAGTGAGAGTTGTCAAGAAACGTTCGATCGGTTGCAAAAGGTGTTACAGACAGCACAAGCGTTGGGAGCAGTAAATGGGGACCAGGATGTTAGTCTGGAGGTAGCAGCGACTGGGGACAGTTTGAGTGCAATGTTACTCCAGGAGTGACACGGCAAGCTGAGACCGTGGCCTACGTCTCCCGGGTTCTCACCAAAGTAGAAAAGAGCTTTTCAAACTGCAAACGACATCTGTTAGCAACTTTTAGGGCAGTAAAGCATTTTCGGTCGCTCACAGGGTTAGCTACAGTAACTTTACTGACTTGTCACACCCCGACACAAATGTAGAATGAAAGATGGGACAGTGAGCAGTAACAGGATTGCTCACTGGACATTGTTGCTTACTCAGTTAGACCTGAAGGTCGAGAGGCTAGGAGAACCAAAGCTAGCCCCGAACCTGGTTTATCCGGGGGCAGCTCATGTGTGTTCAGTGGAAGGAATGTGGGATATAGAGGTGGGATTCAAAGCAGGAGAACACCCGACAGGTTGGGACATCTATGTAGATGGGTCTAGTTCAGTAATAAAAGGAGAGAGAAAAACAGGCTGTGGGATTTACGATCCTGAAGCAGGGATAGAGAAAGCCATAAAACTCCCCAACACTTTAAGTGCGCAGCAGGCCGAGCTAGCAGCGGTAGCGTACGTAGTGACACACCCGACCGAATTCCCAACTCCCTATACAATATGTTCAGACTTCATGTTCACTTGTAACTCCTGTACAAAGTATTTAGCCATATGAGCCAGGCAAGAGTTTAAGTCCTCAGACGGAAAACCATTGGTGACAGCTCTGTTGTTAATAAGTCATTTTGGACGTCGGGGTAGGGACCAGAAGGTGTACTACATCCAAAAGCTCAAAGCACACTCTAAGCCAGAGCCGAAGTGGAAAGGGAATGAAAAAGCAGACACACTGGCCAAAACAGGGGCAGGAGAAGAGACAATTTGGGATCCATATCACTGTGGACAGATTATGGCTGTAACAGGCAGAGAGAGGCCCAAAGAAGTACCATTGCCGCCTGATTTAAAACAGACTCAGCTACGGGATGCAGATCTTAGAGCAGTGATTAGGGACAAGATAGACAGGAAGTCTGTAGTGGGACCTTTGGGAGCTATAGACATAGTAATAAAGCAGGGAATGTTGTTTAAGGGAGATAGTTGGATCATGCCAGGGCAGTGCAGGGAAGAATTCTTGCAACTAGCACATGGGGGTCCAGGAGCTGGACATCCAGGGCCAGAAACGACATGGAATAAAGTAGAAGCCATGGGGTGGTGGCCTGGGCTTGGAAGTGATGTAAGAGATTATTGCCAGAATTGTCTGGTATGTGCCGCAACAAACCAGACCCCTACCGGAGAAAGGCTCTGTTGGGACACACAAGGAGGGTAGAGGGGGCCATGGCAGTCTATACAGATAGATTTCATTGGGCCACTGCCCACCTCAGGCAGAGGGAATAAATATTGTTTGGTGTTAATAGATCTCTTTACAAAATGAGTAGAAGCTTTTCCCTTTGGGGCGGCCACCGCAGTAGTTTCACCAGAGCGGCAATGCAGCTGTTAGGGATATAGTGGAAATGGCATGTGGCACACAACCCCCAATCGTCAGGTCCAGTAGAAAGTACAAACCGGACCTTAAAAGAGAGGCTTAGGAAGGAGATAGGAAATACCCCGAAGAAATGGAATGAGATCCTATCCCTAATACTGATGAGCCACCGGGCGAGTCTCTCTAAGAGTACGGGACACTCTCCACATGCACTGATGACAGGGAGACTTATGAGGACCCCGACCAGTATCCTAGCACTAGTCCTGAATGAAGAGCAGGTTAAAAAGGTCACACGGGCAGGTTTGTCAGAGATCTGTATGATAATCTGAAGGGGCTGCATTGGGAAGCAGCTAACAATATGGGCAGACAGCACCAGTAGAATAAACTGCTGCTGGAACTCCGGGTTACACAGGAATGGAAGGTAGGGGATCAGGTAATGGTCAGGAATTATGCCAGAATTTTGAACCATTGTACAAAGGACCATATAGCATTGTAGACAAAACAAGCCCTATGGTCTATGCAATCCAGCTGCCAAAACGTATAAAATGGTTCTATATAAACCAGTGTAAGCTGTACAACCCCGGAGAGAAAAATAAAAATAATGAGTTTGATCAGTGTAAGCCTTTCACCAATGCTGTGGGATGATGAGAACGGAGAAGTAAGGGACGGAGCAGTAAGGTGGAGTGATCGGGTACTGCGACCTAGGGCGCCCTGGATGCCTGCTCCATCTCCACCTCTGAGTCTCTGTAAGCCCAAGCATTGGGATAAAAGGAGAGGGAAGCAGTGATCGTAAAAAGGTGTTTTGTACATATGTGAATAACTGAAGAAGGACCTGTGAGGGGGAGGCCCTCACAGAGCAAAAGTATTTATTTCATGGATACGAGATGAGGTGGCGCTGTGGATAGGTCTGTGGATGGCCATTATTATTATTATTATTAATAAAGGATTTGGAGATCAGGGAGACACCGAGACATTCCTTACATACGGGTGTATGGGAGGAACTGGCCCCACTGTAACTCAAGGGGAAGCCATACGGAGCAACAAGGGCACAAACGCCTATGCTCACACTGGGAGTTGGCAAGGATGGTTCGGGTCAAATTTGACCAAGTACTCCAGACAAACCGAGAATAAACTTGGGGAGGTATCAGTGTCCTGCCCCAGGCTAAACATCACGACCAAGAAAGTATGGGTGAGCAAGGGTAGACGAGTTTGTCTGGAATGTAAAGGGATTACCCCCATGGGAGGATGGTGGTGGTTATGGAAAACAGACAGGGGAAAAGTTAATGCATCCACAAATTGGGAGAAACTAGGTAATAGCTCAAACAGGCGGACCACAGGAACTAAACAAGGGGCAAAATTGTGTTGAGAAAAGTGGTGGAAGGAGGAACATGGGATTTATGTCTGTGTAGTTGGATCTAGCCACAAGTGCAGGGGAGGTGTGGGGATTGTCTTTAAAAGGCAATGGCAGGATTCTGGGTCAGGAATGAATTGGACGCAGGGTTTTGATTCCTGTGTGACCTTGAACCCTCCAAAAACAGTCAATGCAACCGAGCTGATCACGAGCAAATTAAAACCTCTCCCTAAAATGCTGGCGATTCCAAGCCAAGAAATTCCATGTCCTGTCCTAACACCCGGACCTAAGAAGGGGCTGGTGTCAATCCCAACAGGGAAAATGTTGTATCATTCTGTATATTATGAAGTAGCATCGGTTATTCTAAATTTTAACAGAGTTACAATTACCCCGGTGATGCCCGCCAGAAACGGAAAGGTTATTCGAAAAACTGTTAAGCGAAATGTTTAAACAATTCTATCAAAAGAATTACGGGGACGAGAGTCAAGGAGAAGGGTACAAACCGAGATGGAAAAGGGGGCTAATGAGTAATGTAGCTACAACATTTAACACTGGGATTTCACTGGTAAATAGTGTGGACAACGCACAGTTGCAAGTCCAAGTGAATACCTTAAGAGACCAGTTAAAGAAGATAGTGGAGGAGGGTAGTGCTATAGTGGGTAACAAATTACAGGAGGATCAGGCAATGACAATTCATTTGAAGGAGATGGTAGCTGAGGTGGAAACACACGCGCAGACCATCAATGCTTTAATCAAGGAGGGTAGAAATGCGTCAGATCAAGCTGCTCAGAATGATGTGTGTCATGTTGGTTGTTAAATGAAGGACGCAGTAATTTAGAGGATTTAAAACAAGGCCACGTACCATTGTGGGCCAGTAACAAGCATCTAAAGGCATTGAGTGTCTATAACAGCCTCCTGAATTCGTGACAGCTATGGTCAGCCTCTGAAGCGTATCCAATCCCGGTCAACTGTGGTCAAAGTAAACAATCCATAATGGGGATAGTACTTTGAATACCAGTGATGAATCAGTCAAAATGACCTATACCAGTATAACGGGTGGAAAACATTGGAGTAATTGGGAACGGGGTACATGTAAAGCATAATTAAAACCCTGCAGTATGTGGAAAAATTGGGAGACTCAATAACCGGTGCTAGTCTGGAGGGATGCCGGAGAGGAGGTACACATGTAATATTGTGCCCCAAGCATCTGAATCTTTTCGACTGGCCAGTATGTGGGTTCATGTACAACGACAGGCAGCCTATAAGCTGTATCATGGAAGTGACAGCTCACGACCATGTCCTGCCACAAGTTGCGTACAAGGAAAATGGGATATACTGTGTCACCACCAGCGAAAGTCGGTACAGAGTACACCAGGACACTTAATGTCTAGTGACAGATTCCACCTTTTGTTTCACACCACAGGTAGAGACATTCATAGCACAAGAAAGGATAATTCCTATCTCAGACCACAAACACATAAGTATCACAGTCAACGGTACTATACCAAACCTCCAGGAATACATATCGCGTTTTGGATATGATATCCCGCCGTTACCCGAACATTTGATCAAGTTATTAAAGGACATCGAGCTATAGCACAAACAATATTACACATTACATCAAACAAATGAAAAAGTAAGGGAGGAAATCGAGGAAATGATGGCCCCTCCACAATGAGATTTGGTATTCAATATTGAGATTCCCCCCTGGGTTCGAATCGTGTCACACGCACTAGTCATTGTTGGCGATAGTGGTATACCTATTTATCTTATCCTGTAAGGTAAAACAGAAAACGAAGGAAGGGAATCTTGAAGAGTTATTAAGATGAACCAAGGCCAAAGTGTTTGTATATAAAACTGAAGTCAGATCAAGGCCGAATATTTTCGTTGTAAAAAGCGTTGGTTTGGCGGGAAAAAGTGCTGTTTTTTGTTGTAAAAAGGAAAGTAATCTGGAGTTTTTGACTGAGACTGCAATACATCCAAATGGAGCTCATGGAAAAAGAAGAAATCCACAAGTAAGGCCTCTAGTTTTATATTAATCGAGACATTAAAGGAGGGAGTGTAAGGTTACTAATCGTCAGAAAAGCACAGAAGGAGACCATGAACTAAAAATTGATTAATCCAAGCTTTTGGAATTTAACACAATCTTTTGGAATTAAGCTGGACAATTAAGGGCATTCTATGGTCAGGAACCAAAACTGACTTCAGGCATAACAACAATGGAGTTGTTATGTGAGGCCCTGAACTTGATTGACCAGGGTGGGGAAAAAAACCCACTGTACAGACACCAGGTCTGTAAAAAGACCGGACAACAAAGGAAACACACCAGGTGCACATTTTTTGGGGACGAGAAATCAACTTGAGCCTTGCAGACTCTGTGTGCAAATGGGAAAACAGACGAGTCCATTATTGCAGTCAATCAACTAAGGGGACTACCAAACAATGTATTGATGCAAACACATTATCAGAAACTGCAGTGGCGGGAGATCAGTCAAAACCTGGATGTAAATATGTGAGCTAGAAACAGCTCAGCAGAAGATGGAAGAAGGACAGGAACAGATGGAAGAAGAAGCACACAGAAAAAATAGAAGGACACGTGTATAGATGGACACAGGTTGAAAGGGCGAACGGACGGAAGGACATGTAGTACGGAATGTACATGAAAGAAACAGCACTGCAGAGAACGGCCAGGGGAAGAACCAACCGGTCACCGAACTAATGACCATGAACCTACAATAGCTACAGCCAGGAAGGGTGATTGTAAGTTTTCAGTTGATTTCTCTCAGAAGTCTAGTCCTATAGTTTTAGTCGGTTTTTGTGCGTAATAAAACTGACACTGGGTTAAGCCTAAATTTTGTGCCACATGTTGTCCTTTCCCACTATAAGTTCCAAGGTCTAAGAATCAAAGTAGAGTGAAAAACAAACACCCTACAACATTAAGCAGTATTTGGCAAGTTTCAGTTGCAACAGTTCTGTAGCATCAGCAAGTTTTTTAAAACAAAACAAGCTTATAACTTGGTCTATGGTTGGTCTACAGTGAGATCAGTCTGTTTGTGTTTCTCTGCTGGTTCAATGTTGCAACAGCTGCCTCTGAACCGATAATAGCTGTTGTATCTTGAGATGCAATAATGAACCAGACACCATTTAGAAAGAAAGAACTGGTATTTATGCAGTGCTTTTCATGCAAAGTGCTTCACAGCCAATTAAGTACTTTTGAGGTGTAGTCACTGTTATAATGTAGGAAACGTGGCAGCATAATTAGCACACAGCAAGCTACCACAAACAGCAATGATAATCTGTTGGGTTTAGTGATGTTAGTTGAGGAATAACTATCGAGAACTATCTTCGTCATCAGCGATAGAGAGGAACTGACGCCATTGTCATTCTGGTGACATCATGTGCAAGTAATACAGTCTTTTTGTGTCTTTGCGCTGTTTCCTTTGGGGAACAGTGTGAAGTATTGGAAGGATTCGCAGGCTGATTAACAGCTTGACTGGCCACATTAACACTCCTTCCATGGCCATAACCATCTTTATACCAGCCAATAGGGTGGTTATAGCAGGAGGGTTTTATGTGGTCCCACAACCCATGCGATAGGTGATCACAGACACGAGTATCCAACCCAGAATTCAAAGCCGAGCTCCGACTCCACTTGCGTCTGGAGTGGGGTCCGAACTCTTCTGGCCCAGAGGCAGGAATGCTATCACTCCTAGTGGTAGAATAATATTTTTACAATACAATAATACTTTTCAACAAAATTTGTCATTGTATTGAGGTTTGCTGAACACATTTGCATAAAAAGGGAACACTGGGTTTTGGATCGAGAAATTGATCTTGGGCGGATATACAAAACGGGTGGTAGTGAATTGAAAGCCCGTTCAACCCTCCGATCGATTCTCTTTTCTATTGAAAAGGAAAATATGAAAATGAAATAACTAAGTGGGCTTCTGCTGTTCAACAATTAGTCGCTTGGGAATACCTGTTTACTATGAAATTTGACTCTTACATAAAGTCTTTCATCTATTTTTGAACCATTACATTCATAACCAGTTATTGAAAGCAAAATTATTTGAATCTTAAACTGTTCTGGAAACATTCATTAAGAAACTACTTTTTGTCATTTCACGATTGATTTCAGTAACATTGTGGATATGCTTAGCCACGAGCATTTCATATTTAACACCATCTCATCGACAGAATCTCATGGGTAGTGGTGCATTTTTTTTCCACTGAATTGAACATTAATCAATATCCTAGACTTGGGAATTACGGCCCCAAGTTTCGTGCCGCGGCGAAAACGGCGCACCTCTGAGCTGGGCGCCTGTTTTTCGCGCCGAAAACTGCGCCTAAAAAAAAGTCCGATATTCAAGGAGCTCGATGTCTGCTTGGCGCGGCGCGCTCATCGCAGCAGGGGGCGGAGCCTAACACTCACGCTGATTTTCTAAGTAGCAGGGGGCGGGTACAATTTAAATTAGCCTTCGTGGTGCTGGCAACCCTGCGCGTGCGCGTTGGAGCGTGCGCAGTCTCACACAAACATTGGCACTCGGCCATTATTAAAAATACTGCAGAAAAAGTGAAGATTTGTTTCTTGGACCCCTGCAAAGGCTTGTAATTTAATTTTTTTTTATATTTCTGTGTGTGAGGGAGTGCTTTTAGCAGCACTGCTGAATAAATCACCTGCTGAAATCAGTGAGTTCAGCTTTTCACTGCTAAACTTGCAGAACCGGTGCTGCATTGGTGCATGTAAAGTAAGGACTGTGTGTTTGGAGAAATAAGAGTGCCAATTCAACTTTGCAATAATACGTGGTGTTGACAATGCAGCACCCATTCTGCAAATTTAAATATAAAACTGTCGATGTGGCTGCCTCTCTCTGTCCAAATGGCCTCAGTCCCCCTCACAGCTCGAAGGCTGCTGCTGTATCTTCGGCTGCCGGCCAGCCACCGATGCCGCTGATATCCTATGGCCGAATGGCCTCACGTCCGTCCGCTGCTGATTCTTTGGCTGCCGGCCAGCCACTGACGCCATCCCTAAAGCGTGGCCGAATGGCCTCAAGAACCTTAATGAGCTGCATGTGTCCTGCGTTGATTCTTCGGCTGCCGGCCAGCCACTGACGCCGCTGCTATCTCATGGCCAAATGGCCTCACATCGGTCCGCTGATTCTTCGGCTGCCGGCCAGCCACTGACGCCGCTGCTATCTCATGGCCGAATGGCCTCACATCAGTCCGCTGATTCTTCGGCTGCCGGCAAGCCACTGACGCCGCTGATATCTCATGGCCGAATGGCCTCGGGTCCATCCGGTGCTGCTGCTTCGCGGCCAGCCACGAAGAGAATGAAGGCCTGTCTCAAGCACTGCAGCTCAGCTCGAAGCTTGCTGCCGCTGCCGTCGAGACACTGACGCCACACCGCTGCCTGTCTCCAACATGAAAGGCCTGCCTGAAGCACTTTCACACAGGTTGGAACATGGTTTATTTAGTCTTTTCTTTGCTTATAAATTTTTATTCAGGTTGGATTTATTTGTATAATATTTGTATAAGTATAACTAAGGATTGATTGTAGAATTTAATGACTTCCCTTTGCCCCCCCCCCCCCACCTCGTTCCCTACGCTTAATTTGTAACTTACGCCTGATTTTCTAAAGTGTAGACAAGGTTTTTTCGAGCGTACAAAAATCTTCACTTACTCCATTCTAAGTTAGTGTGGAGTAAGTTTTCACTGACGAAACTTTGAAATCAGGCGTAAGTGGCCGGACACGCCCCCTTTTGGAAAAAAAATTCTGTTCCAAAGTGAAACTGTTCTACCTGACTAGAACTGGAGCAAACTAAATGTGGAGAATTCCGATTTCTAAGATACTCCGTTCTACACCAGTTGCTCCTAAAAATCAGGAGCAAATTATGTGGAAACTTGGGGCCTAGGTAACTGGATTTGAAGGGATTCAAAAGGTTGGAGAATAATGGGAAGAGTAAGATTATGGGTGGATGGAACAGTATCATTTTGTGAGTGATGTTCAGAGGAAATTAAGATTACAACAGCTATGTGGAGGAAAAGGAGTGTGATCATTTGCAAATAAACATTTGAAACATTCTGTAGTGTCTGAATTCCCAACATTAACTTTACTTGGGAGGATTTCGCTCCTGGAAACAACATTTTAGAGCCAAGTTAAAATCTGGAGTTGAGCCATGTGGAGAGTCACAACTTGCTGTCAGTCACGGAGCAAGTGTGACTACATGAGTATTTTTCAGACTGCAGCACAAAAATGTAGGGTGAACCAGCAGCCAAAATGGTGATAAATGTGAACGCTGAGATAAATGGCTTTAACATTTCCACGTTTTGTAACTTTTCTGACCTGGAAACCCATTCACTGATCAATCTTTCATAAATATGTCTTTTTAATTGGACATTTCTAAACCAACTCCGACAGGAACCAGAAAAAAGACTATTAATGAGCCCCATATAAAAATCATGTGCATCAACAGTTGTTGCAGAGTAGTCAGTCTGTACTGACAGCCAACTGTTGTCAAATTAGTCAACCTGACAATATCCAAACTTCCAATGTAAAAATATTAAAAGCAGCTGCTTATAGCCAATGAGTGGGTTTATTGGCCAGCATGTTTTAAAACAAGTCATGCTATGTTAGAGCTTCATGTATCTCCTAGTTATTCAGTAAAATGTGAAACTGATAAAACCTTTGCGATGGGAACTGTTGTGGGTATTTTCATTCTTTTATTGTACTGTAGTTCTAAACAATTACAGATTTAATTTTCTGATGTGTAGTGAGAATGTAATTAGTGCCACAGTTGAATTGCTCAATTACTTCCACACTTCTAAGTTTGATGTCCTTGGCCCCAGCAAAACCGTCACTGCCTCCCATCCCAGCCATTTTGCTCCTGGTACCTATCGCTCCCTCAAATCCAAGGGGCATAAACTTGAACGTATTTGGTGCACTATTGGTTTAGCCATCCATCACCATATCTGGCTGGACCTCATCAACAACAATAACAACTTGCATTTATATAGTGCCTTATAGTAGTAAAAACATCCCAAGACCCTTCATAGTAGCATTATCAAACACAATTTGACACCGAGCCACATAAGTAGATATTAGGGCAGGTGATGAAATGCTTTGTCAAAGAGGTAGGTTTTAAGGAGCATCTTAAATGAAGAGAGAGAGAGATAGAGAAACGAAGAGGCTTAGGGAAGGAATTCCAGGGTTTATTGCCCTGTGCCTTCAGCTGCCAATGGTGCAGCGATTAAAATCGGGGATGTGTAAGAGGCCAGAATTGGAGGAGTGCAGAGATCTCGGAGGATTGTGGGGCTGGAGGAGGTTGCAGACAGAGAGAGGCGAGGCCATGGAAGGATTAGAAAAACAGGATGAGAATTTTAAAATCGAGGTGCTGCCAGACCGGGAGCCAATGTAGATCAGCGAACCGAAAGGTGTCATCAAGCTTTACCTAGCCTCGCTCTCCACTGCCAAAAATGCCCACTAGTCTAGGATCATCCTCGATAGAAAAGATATTCCCTGGCTTCCTTTCTTCACTATCAAGCACATCTTTCAACCCCTCTCCCACATCACCTCCAGCCTTCCTTCTAACAAGTGCAAAGCACTCGTGGATTTTTTTGTCACCACCTCTGGTCAGCTGCATTTGCTGCTTTCCTCGCTTTATGTCCCACCATGTCAAACCTGTCTCCAGTCCAATTCCGAGTCTAGCCCTGAATTCTCATTTCCCTGTAGTTTCTCTCCCTTCACCCCTCATTCTTTTTCTGAGCTCATCTCATTCATGAGGCTCATCTCCCACTCCCTTGACCCCATACGCACTAAACTGATGATCACCCAACATCGCGTCCTGACTCCCATGATATTGTGACTGTTTTCCTGTCCTCAGACATTGTTGTCCTCCCTTTTAAAACCACCGTCACCGTCATCCTCCTCAAAGAATGCATTCTAAATCTCCCTGTCCTTGCAAACTATTGCCCGATCTCCAACCTCCCTTTCACTTCAAGGTTCTGAATGTATTGTCCCATCCCATATCTGTACCATCTCTCCTGTTTGCGTCTCTTCAATAAGTTTCACTCCTTCCACTGCACTTGGAATGGCCATAATCAAAGTAACAAATTACAACCTCTATGATTACCTTATCTTCATTCTCCACCTCTCTGTAGCCTTTGACATGTCGTATATGCCATTCTCTTACAACATCTCTCCTCCATTTCCAGCTTGGTTCCATTCTTGTCTATCTGATCATGGATAGAGTATCTCTACCAATGGCTTTTCTTCCCACCCTCACACCATCATCTTAGGAGACCCCTAACAATCCATCCTTTTAGTCATCTAAATGTTCCCTTGGCAACATCATCCCCTGCTATAGGTTCAGCTTCAACATGCATGCTGGTCACACCCAGCTCCATCGCTCCATCATAGCTCTGACCTTTCTACTGCCTCTGTACTCTCAAATTGTTTTTACAATATCCAGTCTTGGATAAACAATGATTTCCTCCAATTAAACATTGGGAAGAACAAAGCCAACATCCTGCCCCCATATCACAAGCTTTGTACTCTCACCACTGACGCCATTCCTCTTCCTGACCACTGTCTCAGGATCAACCAGACTGTTTTGCAATTTTGACATCCTATTGGGCCCCAAGCTAAAATTCCAACCCCATATCCTTTCCACCACACAGACTGCCTACTTCTGTAACATTGCTCCCCTCTGACTTGACTGAAACTTTGATCTGTACCTTAGTCACCGCAACACTTAAATATTGCAATGGCTTTCTGGCCAGGCTCTCATCCGCCACCCTCCATAAACTATAGCTTATCCAAAACTCTGCAGCCTATATACTATCCCACACTAAATCCCACTTGCCTATCACTTCTGTTTTAACTGACCTTTATTGGGTCCCCAAAGCCTCAATTTTAAAGTTCTCATTCTTGTGATTAACTCCCTCCTTGGCTTCACTTATCTCTGGAACCTCCTCCAGTGCTATAATCCCACCCCCTGAATCCTCTGTGCATACCCTCCCTCACCATGGGTGACTCTGCTTTCATCCACCTAGGCCACATGCTCTGAAGTTCCATCCCTAAACCTCCAAGCCCCACCTAGAGGCCAAGAGGCAGCCATTTTGAGCGTACATGAAAGGGATTCTCAGCTGCAGTCAAGAAAAGCTAGATGCAGGTTTGGCATTTTATTGTGTCAGTTGCTTATGTGTTTTGAGGCTTTCACAATGAATGCCCTTGTGCCGTAGGTGGTTCACAAATCTTTGCATGCTCTTCGGACCAGATGCTTCCTTTCACTTCTGGCACTTCCGCCCCTGTTGCTGCTGTAGCCCCCTCAAAAAGTGGCTGCCCCAGCGGATTTCTCAACTCCAGATTGGCGAGCTGCCTATAGGGTAATTCATGTTGGCTGCTCGCAGAGTCAATGTAAACAATACAGGCCAATGCTGAATACTTGGGGTGGGTGTAGTGCACATCCCATCCATCATTGTGTGCTCACAATAAAAAAAACACTCTCATAATCTTTTGCTATTTGCACCTTTATACACTTTCAAAACATGGAACACTTGTTCCTGGCACCCCTTGAATTACTCTTCCCCAGTGAATTCTCATCATAACCATACCATTTCCTCCCTGGTATGATCCTACTAAATCATGCAGCTTTCCAGATATATCACTGTCAGTGGAAGAGACTGAAAAGATGTAGCAGCTTAAAGCACTCAATGTGTTCCTATCCCTAAACTACTAAAGATGTTCATGGTCAACAGCAAGGCTGGTTAGTTAGACATGCCAGGACTTGCTGTTTGTATGCTCTGTCCACCAGTGGCACTTTCCTCTGTAGAATAAGCACCATATTCTTGGTGGGTCTTCGACTCCCAAACACCAAACAGCCTGTCCCTCCCGCTCTGTGTCTTTATTAAGAGGGCATGCAGGTCCAGCTCTGGCAGGTTTATCATTGGGTTTTTGGATCTGTGCAGTGCTACCATTGCCCCAATTGCTGCTGCACCAGATCTCTGCCTCTTTTCCAGATATTTTATAGCCCCACCAATTTTCGCCATTTGTCCTCATTTTGGGGCCTAAATGTTGCCTCTTGCCCAGTTGTCTGTCCACCTCCACCGCTGCAGATTGCACCTAGACAGCCTGAACTTTCAAATTGTATCAAAATATACTCATTTAATTGTCTCTGAGCTTATATCTCTCAAAGCCTTTTCCAAATCCTTTTCCGTGGCCATATTCACTCTTCGACTCCCACATGCCAGCACCAGTACAGCGTAATATGAGATTTGTTATATGCATGTATGATTCAACTATCAATTGGGTGTTAGCTGTGGCTCAGTGGGTAGCACGCTCGCCTTTGACTTAGAAGGTTGTGGGTTGAAGTCCCACTCCAGAGACTTGAGCATAAAAAAATCAAGGCTGACACTTCAGTGCAGTATTGAGGGAGTGCTGCACTGTCTGAGGTACTGCATTTCGGATGGGATGTTAAAACAGAGGTCCCATCTGCTCTCTCAAATGGACGTAAAAGATCCAGTGGCACTATTTTGAAGAAGAGCAGTGGAGTTATTCCTGGTGTCCTGGCCAATATTTATCCATCAATCAACATAATAAAAAAACAGATTATCTGGTCATTATCACATTGCTGTTTGTGGGAGCTTGCTTGTGCGCAAATTGGCTGCCGAGTTTCCTACATTACAACAGTGACTACACTCCAAAAGTACTTCATTGGCTGTAAAACGCTTTGAGACATCCGGTGGTCGTGAAAGGCGCTATATAAATCCAAGTCTTTATTTTTTTTCTTTTTTTATCTCTTGTATGTTGTGTGTGCCAGTCACCCTCTAGATATCATTCCAGATGTTTGACTTTGTTACACATGCAAAACAATCTCTTTGTAAAAAAATGAAACCTAGACATTTCATCCTGCGTCTTGACAATTTACAGCAGTTTACTGATCTATAATGTACAAGCAGCTATAATTACCTCGAATCTCTTGGAGTGATTGAGCAGAGGCCATTTTAACAGCTCAGCAGACGTGTTCCAAACACCACAATACTCTTGAGCAATGTCATAGGAATTTGCTAGTTTGTTATGACAACTCAATCATTTCACCACTATCTTTACTACAAGTGCAGAATGCTGCATTAGTTGCTCATTTGTAATATTTTACAAGCCCCTAACATGTTCAATTAACCTCCCCCCACCTCCCACCAACTTTTCACAAGCATTTTAATCGCTATTTGAGTGGTAGGAATTCTCAACTCAGTTTATTAATCTATTGCCACTTTCTCCTGTTATTCCACCAGTTTTAGCGTATGCCTGTTTGTTTCCTAAAGCTTTATGAAATGAGTAACATTAGCTTGCAGCTTTTCTTTGTGCATAAAGCAAATATTAAACAAATATTGGTAAATTTGATATTGATGGACATTTGGTCCAGGCTGGATTCAAACTCTGATCATGGGTGAAAGGACCGTAGGCCAACTCAATATGCTATCATCCCCACTGAATGTGGTGAGGCAGAATGTTCTGCCAATCCTAATGTACAATCATTCATCGACCACTGCAGATCAGTATTACACCCGCTTGCAATTGGGGAGTAAAATGACATTTCTGTGAGCTGGCATTAAAGGATAGTTATCATGTTACCTGTGCAGTCTTTCCGAGGGGATAGCTGTCTTAGGAGAATTTCTGGCTTTGTGTTGTCAAATTGTCATTTTAAGATTGAGACAACTATACCACTACTGTTACTGGGTGCTGAATCTAGCCAGCATTCCAACACTCGCTTCTCTCCACTCTGAATATTCCATTTGCATGGATTCAAATTGGGATAACTTACTGTTTATTCTTATGGTCATTTGTAATGACAGTTTGAACCGTTGGACTAATGCCCTGCGCTTACTTCTTATCAATGACTGTCTGGTTAATATAATAAATATAATAAATATTAACCAGGCAGATCTTAATAGCCTAATGAACATGAAAGGAAATATGTAATGTGTACCATTCTCTCAGCAACAAAAGGCACGCAGAATTTTGGTTACTAATTCTACTGATAGAAATGTAATTGCTTATAATTATAATTGTCGTAATAAATATATTTATGCCATATATCTGTGTCGCAGAAAGTCAGCAATGCAGCAACCGTGACAAATGTTCACTCATATCCTGGACAGGTTGCAGGTCCAATGATAGAATTATCTCCCGTTATGCAGTCATCATCCATACACTTCCTGTTTTGTTAGTACTTCTACTTCTTTCCTCTTTCCTCCCCTCTCCCTCAGCCCCAAGTTCCACCAAAACACTTCCCATTCCCCTGGGTGAGAAAGTGGGCATGTGTTCTCCTAAGCCTCTGCCAATGTTGGCCTTGAACCAGGTGATGTGGTTTAGGATGACTTTACTTCTGTTTTTTTCCCCTTCTCAACTTCCACTCAGCACTTTCCTCTCCCTCCTCACTCCCCCTCCCCTCCCCCCACCAAAAAAAATGGCTATCGAGTTGGAGAAATCATCGTATTTAAAAATCCTGGCTGTGATGTAACTCCTTTATTAGTGTCAAATATAAACTCAGGCTTGCCAACATTTTCACCATCAAAAGGCTCAAAATATTTTGTCAGTGCCCAGTCTACAAATAATGATTTAAGGATAATTCACTATTGCCAGAGGGGCTACAGATAAATCTCATTGAATGGGTGATGCTCATTTTCACTTATATTTGATCTCGGATTAATTTACGCTTTTGGCCCAGAGTGCTGAATATTAATGCTTCATTGTGTAGTGAAGAGAAACATGAGCACTGCCTAATGACTGACTATTATTATCACCATGTGTTTTGATTACTTGTTTTTGCCATCTTTAAATATCTTAAATTCTTTCAGTTGCCAAATGAGTTTGTGTAGGAGATATTATTTACATTTTATCTTAAAATAACAGATCTGTCAAAGACAGCTTTTGAAGCAAAGAATTCATTGTTGTGATTCTCACCTGGGGCATAACTTCTAAAAAGGTGTATCTTCTAATCCAAAAATTACAGTCTGCATTAAATTTTGTTTAAGTTATCATGACTCTGTTTGTGAATGAAGCAAGTTATTGCCTGAGGAATCTAAGGCATTTTGAGAAGAAAAAGCCTTGTCTAGTTGCAGATGTGTTCATTTCAGTGAGTAATGTGACACTGAGATGTGCATCAATCGTTGACTGATACTGTCTGATGATCATTAATATGAATCGCTCTAATTTGTGGAAATTAAGACACAGGATAGTTATTCTTAAAGTTCTGCAACTGTCAAGCATGTTAGATATGCAGCTCCTCCCCCTCCCCCTCCATCACCCAAGCAGTTTGGGAACTTTCTGCTTTCCTTCAGGTGAGGCTGTTTGGGACTGGAGGTGATGGTTGTTGTCTATTACATTTGTAGTGCAGTAAAAATGCATTGGCAAAAGATGTTGCTTATTCTGGTCACTCTTGTGACATAGCTCCAATGAGATTTGCTGATTTAATGTGGCCCAGGAATACTTCTCCTATATTACAATGCCATCCCTATAGTGCATTTGCGGCACATTTATCAACATCTTATTTTTTGATGGGTCAGATATTCAAAAGTTTAAAAAAAAAATGTTTTAGTTCTGCACCATAGAAGAAATAACTAATATTTGTACCCAAACATTGATGCCCGATAGCCCGGTGGTATTTTAAGATGCTGGGATGGTAACACTCTTGAAATCCATTGAAACTGGTTTATTAACATAAGCAGCGCTAAATCGAACAGCTTCTCGGGAGTAACTATCAACAATGCACCTCAAAGACAAGAGCTCACTCCTAGTTAATGGTTCATTTCAGCTAGTTAGTTATCTTTTCCTAAATTGGGTAGACCAATATTTATTTAGTGCTCATCAATGCCATTTTCTCTAAAGTTTTTGAAAAAGTTAATTTTTTCTCTTCTCATATTCTACACATCTCTCAGTTTTCCACACCATCCATAAATACTGAGTGTGGATAATAACTTGTTCCTATTAGAAGGTGCATGCAAGCAGCATGAGTTTCTTACCTTTAACTTCTTAACTTGAGAAAAATGTCTCCTTTGTGTTTGATCCCTCAAGTCAAGGTTGTGACCTCAGTGTCAGAATCACAGCTGGTGTACAGCTCCATGGGCCGTACATTGTGTGGTGGGGTGCTTGATAGTTAAAAAAAATGATCAATTAAGAGGCTGTTCATAATGTTTGTTGTTGAATCAACAGCAGTGATGCAATGTCAGCATAACATTGTTAAGGTTTGTATAGTTGAACTCCCTGTGCCAGCCTTGGCTCAGTGGGTAGCACACTTGCCTTTGCCTCAGAAGGTGTAGATTCAAATCCCACTCCAGGGACTTAAGCACATAAATCTAGGCTGACACTCCAGTGCAGTGCTGAGGGAGTGCTACACTGTTGGAGGTGCCATCTTTTGGATTAGATGTTAAACTGAGGCCCTGTCTGCCCTTTCAGGTGGATGTAAACGATCACATGGCACTATTTTGAAGAAGAGCAGGGGAGTTATCTCTGGTGTCTTTGCCAATTTTATCCCTCAATCAACATAACAAAAAAAACCAGTTTATCTGATCATTATCACATTGCTGTTTGTGGGAGTTACCATGCGCAAATTGTCTGCTATGTGTACCACATTACATCAGTGACTACACTCCAAAAGTACTTCATTGGCTGTAAAGTGCTTTGAGACATCTGGTGGTCATGAAAGGCGCGAAAGAAATGCAAGCATTTCTTTCCACAGTTCTCACTCAGAAACTAATGTGCTTCAGTATATTGGCCATCTGTTATTCACTGAATGGATGTTTACAAGTGAATCTGTGCTAGTTGAATAAGTCATATAGGTGGCGGTACTGAGACTGGTAAAGAACATTGGCCTTGATATTCCAATGGTTTGGTAGGGTGTAAACCAAGTGGATTTAACTAGTCAGGGTTGCGATTGTGACTTAAAGAGGATATGGACATTGTATGACGCCTTTAAATTTGGCTGCAAGTGAGGGAGGGTGTAAGATAAGTTGTTCCAGCAAAGGTGCAGTTATGGAAATGATTGTGTTAAAACAGGATGACATTAATTGACATCAAATCCCAGGATTTGTTTTGCCTCACCTCCTGTTCTCCCTTCTCCTGTAGCCTGTTTTTTTGGGGGGGTAATTGTGCACAATAGTTCTTGCATGGCCAGAGAACACTTCAGACACTATCAGACATAGACTGGTGAAATTGACAACTATTTGAGAAATCTCTTCACTTCGTTAGGAAATTCTCACAGGAATATCAAGGTTTCAATGAGCATTGCTGAATTAATAGGATGAAAATTGAGCAGGTTCTACCATGGGCAGGTGATGTGCTTTGCCAGGTTTTTACCCAGGTGGTGAAGCTGAAAATTGTAACCCTACAAGTCCTGAATTCTGAGTGGCCGCCTCTGTTTTATTATGCTGTTAGATAGAGGCTCATTACTTTTGATTAGCCCTATGTTAAAATGTTATATTGGGCTCAATTTTCCTCTTTGCCGATTTTTGGCGCCCAGGAGGATTAATGGCTGATTTCTTTGTGCCCGATTGTGCCGAAAAAAAAGTTGCAACTTTCACCAAAGTTAAATTTCATTTTGGAGCTGCGGTACCCAAAGTTAAATCTGGGGGTGGAGCTTCAAGTCTGCGTCAAAAGTTGAGGTTGCCAGGGTAATGAGAGAGACACTGAGGGCTGAAGCTCCCCCTGCGAGTTGAAGTTCCACGGCCAGGGCTTGCACGGGAACAGGGGGAGGTGGGGGGCCATTCCGCCCGAGATTGTAGCAGGACCAGGAGCGGGGTGGGGGTCATTCATCCCACGGTTGCAGGGGAATCGGGAGCGGGCGGGGGGGCACCACCAAAACAAGTAATCTTTAATGTAAAGAGATGAAAAAGGAACGTATTTTAACATGATTATTATAAACTATCTTTATGAACAAGACTAAACAGCAAAGAAACAGCTCCGATAAAGACCTGAGCACCGATTTTCTTAAGTTAACGTAGGGTTTTTCTGACTGGTACTTAAGGCCACTCTGTGCCGTCCTTTAAATAAATAAATAAATAGAAATCGGTGTTCGGCAAAATCGGTTAAATAGCCAAAAAGGACCAAAAACGGCGCCGAATCCAGTTTTCAACCAGACTGGCGGCAAAAAAATTTGGTGTACAAAAGATCCAGCGCTGACAGTTGCTGCCGGTGCACAAACTTTCAGGAAAGTTGCAAATTCACAATTACTCCAAAAAAATATCAGCAGACGCCAAAAAAACGGCACCCAATGGTGGTGAAAATTGAGCCCGTTGTTCTTTAGTTTGGTGACCCCTTGCTTTATTTAGATGTCTTCCTTGAGACTTTTTTAAAGTTTGTGGAAAGGCTGGAATGTTTCTCCCCAAGGGGATTCTCATTGTTATCATTTATTTGTTGGAGGGGGACGATGAGGAGGAACATCCAGCTAATAAGGCAGCAGTTCAGGAAAACCAGATCCTGCAAATAGCCAGGCACCAGTTTGTATGATGTCAGAAGATCATTGCTCAACATATCCATGGATTAATGTGTTCGAAGGCCTCTGTGTTCTGTAAGCTGTGTGAAGCTGCCACTCGGTCTAGCATGCTCTGTGTTTTAGAGAAACCTCTTTGATAGTGTTGTAAACAATGGTGTTGGACTCTGCCACCTAACCTACCGTCTGTCACACATTTTCAGAGAGTCTTTGCAGTGTCCTATATAGTTATGGTGCTCTGCAAGCAGGACCCCTGTGATAATTGTCTGAATGCTGAACACCCAGTGTCTGACATCTCCTAAATCTCTACTCTGGTATTTAATCCTCTGGTCTCACTGTGCATTTTGAATCATCCTGTGTTCATTCCTCATTTGGACTATTTGTATCGAGTTAACCTACCTGGGCCGGTGAATGGGGGACATATTGTGGTATCACTGAAACTACACTTTGATCATTTAAATTAGCAATTTGCAATAGATATTGATTGTTTGGTTTTTGCATGTTTTGTTTCACATCTGGCTTCTTGTGGAATGCTTGACTTTTTCCTGAGTACCTTCACTATTGTGCTTCTTTTTGCTGCTATTTTTTGCTATTCTTTTCTTGCTATTGTACATTGTCACTGCCAGATAGTTTATTTGATTTGTTGCATATTGTCCTCTACGATCCTAATATAGTTTCCCCTCCCATCTCCCTTCTTCTCCTGAATACTGATGGCTGGATGTGGTGGTGCTGATCCATGGGTGTAAGCAATCCTTTGGTACCTTGCCCAAGTGAACATCCTTCATGTGTGAATCTGAATGCCGAGGATACTGAGCCATGTTTGGGTGGGGGCAGCATAAAAGTAATGGAGGCCAATCCTGTCAGCATCACCTGATGACCAAGCATTCATAGCCGAGATCAGGACATTGATCTGAAGCAAAAGATCAGCATTTTTCTACCCAGCCCAGGACACTGAGGTTAACTGTGGCATACACTGCCCTGGCTAAGACCATGCAAGTCCACACCAATGGGGGTAGAATCTGGAATCCTTCTGATCTATATGGGCCAGTACAACACAAGACAATGCGTTCAGCCATTGAGTTATAGAGGGATTTTAAGATCGGAAGATAGATTTGGTTGTAGTGAACCCTGCTTTCATCCTTGCAGAATACCAGTTGTACTCTCTTTCCAATACAGCATCTAGCTGTTTCTTAAATTAGTGTCCTGGACACACCATCCTTTCTGCCAACTCATTCCAGTGTGTTGATCACTTTCTGTGTAAAGAAGTATTTCCTGGAATCTATCCCAAACTTTCCCTTCACAACCTTCCTCTCCTTATTGTCTTCCTCTTTCTTAAAGTATTGATCTTGGTTAACTATTTCTATCCTGTTAAGAATTTTTAAATTCTCCTGTAAGCTTCACTCTGAACTGTCTATTTTCAAGGGTTGTAGTACTACGAAGTAATCCCTCAAAGCTCATCCTCTAAAAATAGGGATTAACCCAGCATCATCTCTGTATGAGCTACTCCAGATATGGCACTGTACAGCTTTAGCATTATAAACTAACATCTTGCTTCTTTTGATTATTGTCACTTCACATTATTTGGACATGATAAGTCAGATGGCACTCTCGGGTCTCTCAGCTTGCCCCTTGAAGGGTTCTATCCTATCCAAGGTGTACACGGAGCTTCTATTTTTGCTTCTAATATGTTGTTCCTTTTATTTGCCCATACTGAACTTTATTTTCCACTATCAGTTCTTCTAAATACCCTGTCAAACTGCCCCAGTCCACAGTCCCCCTTAGCCACATGACATTGTGACTTTAATTACCTTGCAGTAAAACTGATTTTAGGTAATTTATACCAGGAATTGGAGAGGTCCCAGTACGAATTCTTGGGGCACTCCCTCTAGATCTCAACTCTCTCTCTCCACAAAACTTTGCATTTATATATCACCTTTAACATAGTAAAACATCCCAAGGTGCTTCACAGGCATTATCAAACCCAAAATTTAACACCGAGCCACATAAGGAGATATTAGGACAGGTGAAGGAAGTAGATTTTAAGGAACGTCTTAAAGGAGGAAAGAGAGGCAGAGAGGTTAGAGAAGGAATTCTCGAGCTGAAAGCACAGCCGGCAATGGTGGAGCGATTAAAATTGGGGATGTGCAAGGGGCCAGAATTGGAGGAGTGCAGATATTTCAGAGGGTTGCAGGACTGGAGGAGGGTAATGAGATGGGAAGGAATGAGGCCATGGAGGGATTTGAAAACAAGGATGAGAGTTTTAAAATCGAGGTGTTGCCAGACCGGGAGCCAATGTAGGTCAGTGAGCTCAGGGGTGATAGGTGAACAGGACCTGGTGCGAGTTAGGATACGGACAGACTTTTGGATGAGTTCAAGTTTATGGAGGTTGGAAGATGGAAGGCTGGCCAGGAGAGCATTGGAATAGTCAAGTCTAGAGGTAACAAAGTATGGATGAGGGTTTCAGCAGCAGATGAAATGAGGCAGGGGCAGAGGCGGGCGATGTTACCGAGGTGGAAGTAGTTAGTCTTGATGATGGAGGGGAAGTTCAGCTCGGGGTCAAAGAGGACAACGAAGTTGTGAATGGTTATCAGCCTCCGGCAGTGGCAGGGTGGGGGTGGAGGTGGTGACTAGGGAATGCAGTTCATGGTGGGGCTGAAGACAACCTTCCTCTCGCTTATATAAGATCAGATCCTTGTTAAGATGCTAAGATAAACTGTTCTTTGGCACAATGGCTCAAATGTTATCAGGGCTGTTCCGTCTGCACAAAAGTGTTTATTTTTCATTATGTTTCTGAAAGGATTTATGTTAATGCTCGCACCATTCTGTAATCTTGGTGATTCCTTCATGTATTGTCATATACTTACCTGATTTTGAACTTGAAGTTGTTGTTTACAATATATTTGAAATTCTTCCAGCTGAGTTCGCTAGTCTCAGCCTAACACTCACTCATTGCTGTGGCTCTCCCATTCTCTGGGGTTTGCCTTTTACCACACGTCAACATGAAGAGAAAACAAGTTAATTCCCACACTGTGAGCAAATTCAGATATCAGTCACATTTGTCTGTACTATTGCTAAAGACTCACAATCGAGTTCAGCACAGAGGCTTCTGGTCATAGAAATATAGAAATATAGACAGGAACAGGAATAGGCCATTCGGCCCTTCGAGCCTGCACCACCATTCAATATGATCATGGCTGATCATGCAACTTAAGTACCCCATTCCTGTTTTCCCTCCATACCCCTTGATCCCTTTAGCTGTAAGGGCCACATCTAACTCCCTTTTTAATATATTTAACCAACTGACCTCAACAACTTTCTGTGGCAGAGAATTCCACAGGTTCACAATTCTCTGAGTTAAGAAGTTTCTCCTCATCTCGGTCCTAAATGTCTTACCCCCTTATCCTTAGACTGTGACCCCTGGTTCTGGACTTCCCCAACATCCGCAACATTCTTCCTGCATCTAACCTGTCCAAACCCGTCAGAATTTTATATGTTCATATGAGATCTCCTCTCATTCATCTAAATTCCAGTGAATATAAGCCTAGTCGATCCAGTCTTCATATGTCAGTCCTGCCATCCCAGGTATCAGTCTGGTGAACCTTCGCTGCACTCCCTCAATAGCAAGAATGTCCATCCTCAGATTAGGAGACTAAAACTGTACACAATACTCAAGGTGTGGTCTCACCAAGGCCCTGTACAATTGCAGTAAGACCTCCCTGCCCCTGTACTCAAATCCTCTCGCTATGAAGGCCAATATGCCAGTTGCCTTCTTCACTGCCTGTTGAACCTACATGCCAACTTTGAATGACTGATGTACCATGACACCCAGGTCTCGTTGCACCTCCCCTTTTCCTAATCTGTCACCCGTCAGATAATATTCTGCCTTCCTGTTTTTGCCACCAAAGTGGATAACCTCACATTTATCTACATTATACTGCATCTGCCATGCATTTGCCCACTCACCTAACCTGTCCAAGTCACCCTGCAGCCTCTTAGCATCCTCCTCACAGCTCACACTGCCACCCAGCTTAGTGTCATTTGCAAACTTGGAGATATTACATTCAATTCCTTCATCTAAATCATTAATGTATATTGTAAGTAACTGGGGTCCCAGCACTGAGCCCTGCGGCACCCCACTAGTCACTGCCTGCCATTCTGAAAAGGACCCGTTTATTCCTACTCTTTGCTTCCTGTCTGCCACCCAGTTCTCTATCCACGTCAATACATTACCCTCAATAACATGTGCTTTAATTTTGAACACTAATCTCTTGTGTCGGACCTTGTCAAAAGCCTTTTGAAAGTCTAAATACACCACATCCATTGGTTCTCTCTTGTCCACTCTATTAGTTACATCCTCAAAAAATTCTAAAAGATTTGTCAAGCATGATTTCCCTTTCATAAATCCATGCTGACTTGGACCGATCCTGTCACTGCTTTCCAAATGCGCTGCTATTACATCTTTAATAATTGATTCCAAAATTTTCCCCACTACCGATGTCAGGCTAACCGGTCTATAATTCCCTGTTTTCTCTCTCCCTTTTTAAAAAAGTGGGGTTACATTAGCTACCCTCCAATCCATAGGAACTGATCCAGAGTCTATAAAATGTTGGAAAATGACCACCAATGCATCCACTATTTCTAGGTCCACTTCCTTAAATACTCTGGGATGCAGACTATCAGGTCCTGGGGATTTATTGGCCTTCAATCCCATCAATTTCCCTAACACAATTTCCTGACTAATAAGGATTTCCTTCAGTTCCTCCTTCTCGCTAGACCCTCGGTCCCCTTGTATTTCTGGAACGTTATTTGTGTCTTCCTTAATGAAGGCAGAACCAAAGTATTTGTTCAATTGGTCTGCCATTTCTTTGTTCCCGATTATAAATTCACCTGATTCTGCCTGCAAGGGACCTACATTTGTCTTCACTAATCTTTTTCACTTCACATATCTATAGACGCTTTTGCAGTCAGTTTTTATGTTCCCTGCAAGCTTACTCTCATACTCTATTTTCCCCCTCCTAATTAAACCCTTTTTCCTCCTCTGCTGAATTCTAAATTTCTCCCAGTCTTCAGGTTTGCTGCTTTTTCTGGCCAATTTATATGCCTCTTCCTTGTATTTAACACTATCCTTAATTTCCCTTTCTAGCTACGGTTGAGCTACCTTCGCCATTTTATCTTTACGCCAGACAATTGTTGATGTTCATCCATGTGATCTTTATATGTCTGCCATTGCCTATCCACAGTCAACCCTTTAAGTATCATTCGCCAGTCTATCCTAGCCAATTCACGTCTCATAACATCGAAGTTACCTTTCTTTATGTTCAGGACCCTCGTCTCTGAATTAACTGTGGCACTCTCCATCTTAATGAAGAATTCTACTATATTGTGGTCACTTTTCCCCAAGGGACCTCGCACAACAAGATTGCTAATTAATCCTCTCTCATTACACAACACTCAGTCTAGGATGGCCAGCTCTCTAGTTGGTTCCTTGACATATTGGTCTAGAAAACCATCCCTTATACACTCCAGGAAATCTTCCTCCACCGTATTGCTACCAGTTTTGTTAGCCCAATCTATATGTAGATTAAAGTCACCAATGATAACTGCTGTACCTTTATTGCACGAATCCCTAATTTCCTGTTTGATGCCATCCCTAACCTCACTACAACTGTTTGGTGGTCTGTACACAACTCCCACTAGCATTTTCTGTCCTTTGGTGTTCTGCAGCTCTACCCATACAGATTCCACATCATCCAAGCTAATGTCCTTCCTTACTATTGCATTAATTTTCTCTTTAATGAGCAACGTTACCCCACCTCCTTTTCCTTTCTGTCTATCCTTCCTGAATATTGAATACCCCTGGATGTTGAGCTCCCAGCCTTGGTCACCCTGGAGCCATGTCTCCGTAATCCCAATTACATCACATCCATTATCTGTGCAGTTAATACATCCATCTTATTACGAATGCTCCTTGCATTGAGGCACAGAGTCTTCAGGCTTGTCTTTTTAACTCTCTTTGTCCTTTTAGTTGTAGTGTGGCCCTTTTTGATTTTTGTCTTTGATTTCTCTGCCCTCCACTTTTCCTTATCTCCTTTCTACGTTTTGCTTCTGCCCCCATTTTAATTCCCTCTGTCTCCCTGCATAGATTCCCATCCCCCTGCCATATTAGTTTAAACCCTCCCCAAAAGCACTAGCAAACACTCCCCCTATGGCATCAATTTGGGTCCTGCCCAGGTGAAGACCATCCGGTTTGTACTGGTCCCACCTCCCCCAGAACCGGTTCCAATATCCCAGGAATTTGAATCCCTCCCTCTTGCACCATTCCTCAAGCTACGTATTCATCTTAACTATCCTGCTATTTCTACTCTGATTAGCACGTGGCACTAGTAGCAATCCTGAGATTACTACCTTTGAAGTCCTACTTTTTAATTTAACTCTTAGCTCTCTAAATTCAGCCTGTAGGACCTTATCCTGTTTTATACCTATATCGTTGGTACCTATATGCACCACGACAACTGGCTGCTCAGCCTCCCCCTCCAGATGCAGAATAGAATGGAAAGCCCACTGGAGCTTTCAAGCTAGGTCGAAGAAAGTATCCAGAACCTTGGGAATCAAAGTTTTAACTAGTTTGTGTCTCAGATGCTGGCTGATCATTTTAGCAAACAGCAAACCAAATAGAGTAGCTCCATTCATTTCAAGCAGTCAGATTGATTAAAATTATTCCCTCTGAACATGTGCATCATGAATCTCCAATGCAACTCTGGATGGTTTGCAGCATTTTGTAGTCTTCATGCGATCTTAGGCCTGGCCTTTTCATTTTGTAGTCTTCATGCGATCTTAGGCCTGGCCTTTTCTGTTTTCTGTACTCGACTGCCCATGACTTTTCACACATTAAATGAATGGCTGGAAATCACGGGCTGGTGAGCACAGAAGCAGAAGACCCAGAGTATTTACTCTCCATCAAGTACAAGTATGTCCAAGATTTTAATATGTTTCCTGTGTCTGGCAAGACTCCTTTAATGCATCACTTGTCCTGCTGAACAAGATACAAGAAAAAGCTCATTCTGATAGATAATCCTGCACTCATCCCTTTTTATAAATTCCATTCATTTCTGTAACCTCTCTTTATGATGCAATCTTTTTTCTCTCTTAGCACCTCAGTATTGAGTGATGCAGTGCATCCCACCCACTGGGGACCACCCCATTTCATAATGAGTGTTCATTCAGGTCTTGATAGCGGTATCTAATTCCTGCAGTTTAGTAATAAGTGGCAGTACAGTGGATGTATACTCAAACTGTCTGATGGGATCAGCTCTTTGACTTCTAGAACACTCAAGATTATCAAGCACAGAAGCCTAGAATCTGATTGATCACTCCTCACAGGAAGTACTGAATCTTGACTGGGGCAGGTTTTCTGAGTGGGAGTCTGGGGAGGTTGTGGTTGGGAAACCCGGAAATCCGGGTTGGGAGCCGATTGGTTGCCTGCCCCCGGCCCTCCTCCGTTTAAACCAGAATTGGGCAGGTTCGAGACGAGTTGGTTTCGGGTTTGAGATTTAAAAACATTTCATAGCCCACCTGACCCAAACCAACATATTTTTTGGAGGTTAAAATTACTGCTTGATAATTGGAGTGTATGGAATTCTTCACAAACCTATATAAACTGTGCTTAAAATACTTACATCCGTTAATCCAGAAGTGGACACTGCTGCTTTTATGATTTGCCTTATAATTATGCCGAATAATTAGACCAACAATCCAGGATTAAAACATTACTAAAAAAACCTTTTGAGTGTTTGGGGGGTGGAATTCCCACCATTCACAGTGTCTCTGGCGTTTTCACAATTCTTCTGTTGAAGTAGACAAGTGGGACATCCACTGCAGAAATTCACTTCCATATTGTTAGTAATTTTTAGGCAATGTCTAACTAAATAAATGTTCCTGTAAATTTGGAATCTTCCATTAAGTTGTCTGTATGGCAATGGTAATATTGGTAAACAGAAAGCTCTTCTAGAGAACCCGAGCCTTAAAAGGATTTGATTGTGCTGTAAAATAGTTTAATTGACCCAATCAGTCAACCTAAATAACGCCTTTTCTGAACATAATGCCAGTATTGGCAGATTAGAGGGTAAATACTTTGTCGGTATAGGCTTCGTACCGAACTGTGGCTGTAAACCCTCGGTTCTTTAATGGAATTAGGATAATTTTACCTTGGTTGTTAGTAATGTTTTTAAGCGGAGTGTCTTGTGAAAGTAATCTTCCTTCCAAGATGAGTTGCTTATCTATATTTCTCGCCGAAGTATTTACCCACTTTGATAGAAACATAGAAAATAAGTGTGGGAGCAGGCCATTCGGTCCTTCAAGCCTGCACCACCATTCAATATGATCATGGCTAATCATGCAACTTCAGTACCCAACTCTTGCTTTTTGTCCCTGATCCCTTTAGCCGTAAGGACCACATCTAACTCCCTTTTGAATATATCCAATGAACTGGACTCAACAACTTTCTGTGGTAGAGAATTCCACAGGTTCACAATTCTCTGAGTGAATAAGTTTCTCCTCTTCTCAGTCCTAAAAGGCTTACCCCTTATCCTGAGACTGTGTCTCCTGGTTCTGGACTTCCCCAACATGGGGAACATTCTTCCTGCATCTAACCTGTCCAATCCCATCAGAATTTTATATATTTCTATGAGATCCTCTCTCATTCTTCTAAATTCCAGTGAATATAAGCCTAGTCGATCCAGTCTTTCTTCATATGTCAATCCTGCCATCCTGGGAATCAGTCCGGTGAACCTTCGCTGCACTCATCAATAGCAAGAATGTCCTTCCTCAGATTAGGAGACCAAAACTGTACACAATATTCAAGGTGTGGTCTCACCAAGGCCCTGTACAACTGCAGTAAGACTTCCCTGCTCCTATACTCAAATGTCTCCAAGGTTGATGGTGATACTGCTTTATGTCAGCAGATGTATTGGCAGATCTGGGGAGACCCTCCTCTCGGCCTTTTTGTCTCAGAAATCTGCCTTCTGTGTGTTTTTCTACAGTAAGCACATCCATTGACATAACGCAGCATCACCATTCGTCTCCGTAAAAAAGTCTGTAGCCCGGTTTTGTGGTTGAAGAGAAACTCTTAGAGACGGTAGCAAAAAATAACAAAAAAAATGTGATAATTGTAAATTCATAGTAAGAGCAATGTTAATACTTTGGCTACAACATACCAAAGAATATTGTTGTAGCACACTTGTTTTCACTGTTACTAGTGATGGGTGTAGTATTTTTACTGAGTGCTGATGTAGCTACGAGTGGGACTGTATTTTCCCTTCTGCCTCAGGCAATTTCTGCCATCTGATTGATGCATAAATGCAGTGCTGTTTTTTACATAGTCACCAAAATGCTGCTCCGCTGACACATTCAAATAATATTTATAACATTGCAGATGAAAAGCAGTGGAGTATGACAAAATTGTAGTCAGAAAGGAGCCAGTGCTTGTCACTTTGATGCTGTGGCACTTATAATACATTTGTATTGTGACTGAACAAAAATATTTTGGTACTATTTATAGCTAGTAGTAGTATTAGGCAATCCCTCCTGTCATGGATGACCCACTTCCACACCAAAAAGGGATGAGTTCACAGGTGTTTCCCGAACTAAATCCTGAAGGGTGGAAGATGCCTATGCGTGAATTCTTTTAATATGGAGTGGCCGTTGCATACCAGCCACCACACAGGCTTGACAGAGCAAGGTCTTGGTCTAATGGCAAGGGTTAACCAAGACGGCTGGAGACCAAGCTCTGCTGCATGGACCTAGTATGTATTGGACAAATCAAATTGGTCAGGGTATCCTTGAGGAGGAGTTCATAGAGTGCATAAGGGATGGGTTCCTTGAGCAGTATGTAATGGAACCAACCAGGGGGCAGGCTATTTTAGATCTGGTCCTGTGTAATGAGACATGATTATTAAACAAACTCCTAGTAAAGGATCCCCTTGGAATGAGTGATCATAGCATGATTGAATTTCAAATTCAGATGGAGGGTGAGAAAGTTGGATCTCTAGCCAGCGTACTAAGCTTAAATAAAGGAGATTATGAAAGTATGAGGGTTGGCTAAAGTGTTGGCTAAAGTGGACTGGGAAAATAGACGGTTAATAAACTCTGGTGTACATTTAAGGAGATATTTCACAACACTCAAGAAAAATATATTCCAGTGAGGAGGAAAGGGTGTAAGAGAAAAGATAGCCATCCGTGGCTAACTAAATAAATAAAGGACGGTATCCAATTAAAAACAAGGGCATACAAAGTGGCCAAAACTAATGGGAGGACAGAAGGCAGGGAAGATTTTAAAGACCAGCAAAGAATAACTCAAAAAATGATTAAGAAAGGGAAGATAGATTATGGGCCCAATTTTGGCCATGACTTGTATCAATTTTTTTGGAGTAAGTTGTTTTTTATGTTAAGTTTAAAAAAATGCCATTTTCCCCAAAAGATTTGCTCCAGAGTAAGTCAGTTAGGTATGATTTTTTTTAGTTTTTAGTTTTTTTTTTAAAAGGGGGTGTTCCCAGACACTTATGCTGGTTTTGGCCATTTATGCCACTTTGGCCAGCTAAAACTTACTCCAAATCGACTAAAGTTAGCCATGCAGCAGAGTATGTGGCCAGCTCTGAAAAACCTTGTGGGCTGTTAAGAAATTGGCGCAGGGTAATACATTTAAAGCACCAAGATTGACAAAGCACAAAAATAAGCATTCAACAACAAATAAAAAATAGAAGGAAGCTGAGGACCTGCACCAAGACTTACAAAGCACTAAACAAACCACAAAAAGTAATAAGCAATCAATCAATAACAAATAAAAAATAGAAGTCCTACCTTTATGCCAGAATCAAGTTTTTTTTAAAGTTCCACCCCTCCCCCCAAAACACTCTTTCTCCACCCCCCCCAAAACACTTTTTCTCCCCCCCCCCGCAAAACACCCTTTCTCCCCCCCGCCCCCCCACCCAAAAAAAACTCTCCTCCGCCCACCCCCCACAATCAAAACTCTCAAGCACAAACATCAATAAGTAAAAAATAAAACTGAAATCCTACCTCGGCCAGGGAACTCAGCGGGTTGGCCGGCCGGTGCGGGAGGCTATTCGGCCAGGGATAGGGTGCGGCAAAAATTGGGGCGTCCCTTCAGCCGTGGATAGGGGCGTGAGCATCAGGTCCTGCTCACAGCCTGCAGAACACACTGGGAGGGCAGGAGCATACGCGCAGACTGCACTGCGCATGCGCACACATCGGGCCGACACCACTGAGCATGCGCGCAGGTGTGGCACTGTTTTCGGTGCTGGCCTGTTGCTCCTCCCCCCACTGCACAATGCATGCCACACTGGGACTCCGGGGACTCAGAAGAGCAGCCAGGATGGGGCGACTTTTTTCCGGCGCCGTTTTCCAGCGCGCAAAATTGGTGCACTTAAGGTAACTGCGCCGAAAAAAGGGGTTGGGCAAAATTGAGCCCTATGAAAGTAAACTAGCACAAAATATAAAAACAGATAGCAAGAGTTTCTATAGGTATATAAAAAGGAAAAGAGTGGCTAAAGTAAATGTTGGTTCCTTCGAGGACGAGACCGGGGAATTAGTAATGGGGAACATGGAGATGGCAGCAATTCTGAACAAATATTTTGTATCATTCTTTACGGTAGAGGACACTAACAATATTCCGACAGTGGATAGTTAAGGGGCTATAAGGTGGGTGGGGAGGAGGGGTGGGGGAGGAAGTTACCACAATCACAATCACTAAGGAGGTGGTACTCAGTAAGATAATGGGACCAAAGGCAGATAAATCCCCTGGACCTGATGGCTTGCATCCTAGGGTTAGAGAAGTAGCGGCAGGGATTGTGGATGCATTGATTGTAATTTACCAAAATTCCCTGGATTCTGGGGAGGTCCCAGCAGATTGGAACACTGCAAATGTCACTCCCCTATTTAAAAAAGGAGGCAGACAAAAAGCAGGAAACTATAGGCCATGTTAGCCTAACATCTGTGGTTGGGAAACTGTTGAAGTCCATTATTAAAGGAGCAGTAGCAGGACATTTGGAAAAGCATAATTTGGTCAGGCAGAGTCAGCATGGATTTATGAAGGGGAAGTCATGTTTGACAAATTTGCTGGAATTCTTTGAGGATGTAACGAACAGGGTAGATAAAGGGGAACCAGTGGATGTGGTGTATTTGGACTTCCAGAAGGCATTTGACAAGGTGCCACATAAAAGATCACTGCACAAGATAAAAGTTTACGGGGTTGGGTTAATATATTAGCATGGATAGAGGATTGGCTAACTAACAGAAAACAGAGTTGGGATAAATGGTTCATTCTCTGGTTGGCAACCAGTAACTAGTGGGGTGCCGCAGGGATCAGTGCTGGGACCCCAACTATTTACAATCGATATTAACGACTTGGAAGAAAGGACTAAGTGTAACGTAGTCAAGTTTTCTGACGATACAAAGATGGGAGGAAAAGCAATATGTGAGGAGGACACACAAAATCTGCAAAAGGACATAGACAGGCTAAGTGTGTGGGCAAAAATTTGGCAGATGGAGTATAATGTTGGAAAGTGTGAGGTCATGCACTTTGGCAGAAAAAAAATCAAAGAGCAAGTTATTATTTAAAAAGAGAAAGATTGCAAGATGCTGCAGTACAGCAGGACCTGGGGGTACTTGTGCATGAAACGCAAAAGGTTAGTGTGCAGGTACAGCAAGTGATCAGGAAGGCCAATGGAATCTTGGCCTTTATTGCAAAGGGGATGGAGTATAAAAGCAAGGCAGTCTTGCTACAGCTATACAGAGTGTTGGTGAGGCCACACCTGGAATACTGTGTGCAGTTTTGGTTTCCATATTTACAAAAGGACATACTTGCTTTGGAGGCAGTTCAGAGAAGGTACACTAGGTTGATTCTGGAGATGAGGGGGTTGACATATGAGGAAAGATTAGGTAGGTTGGACCTCTACTCATTGGAATTCAGAAGAATGAGAAGTAATCTTATCGAAATGTATAAATTATGAGGGGGCTTGACAAGGTGGATACAGAGAGGGTGTTTCCACTGATGGGGGAGACTAGAACTAGAGGGCATGATCTTAGTATAAGGGGCCACCCATTTAAAACTGAGAAGAGGAGAAATTTCTTCTCTCAGTGGGTCGTAAATCTATGGAATTCATTGCCTCAGAGAGCTGTGGAAGCTGGGACATTGAATACATTTAAGACAGAAATGGACAGTTTCTTAAACGATAAGGGGATAAGGGGTTATGGGGAGTGGGCAGGGAAGTGGAGCTGAGTCCATGATCAGATCCACCATGATCTTATTGAATGGCGGAGCAGGCTCGAGGGGCCGTATGGCCTACTCCTGTTCCAATTTCTTATGTTCTTATACTCCTACTGTCCATAGATCGCAGTGTGGGCTGGTCCGTGCTGCACCTTCCCTAGGCCCCGACCCCGCTTTTGTTATATGTTACGCTGCTCCTGGGCCTCTGCCTCGTTGTGGGCTCCTCGACTCCGAGCTTTCCGCTCCTCGACTCCGTCGCTCCTGGGCCATGACCCCGCTACTCCTCGACTCTGCAGCTCCTGGGCCACAACTCCATCGCTCCTTGACTCCCACCTCGCCGTTCTTGGGCCACGACCCCACGGCTCCTGAGCCACAACCCCATCACTCCTCTACTCCACCGCTCCTGGGCCATGACCCCACCACCCCGAACTTCCACCTTTCCTGGGCCCTGAACTCTCGCCTCTCCTGGTCTCCAATTACGCCACTCCTGGGCCCCAATCTTTCGCTGCTCCTCCCTTGCTCGCTGCCTCTCCTCTTGCACCTGGGTCCCGACCCCGCTCCAATCGGTGACTTGGATTCTGGTGATGTCAATCCAGTCGCCCTCTTCGCAGCCGTTGCACTCCTGGAATGGCTCGCGCTGCAGGGGCTAGCTCCAGTTCTTATAGCCCCAACCTGAGGTTGGTGTTCTCTCCCAGGTCAGGGATGCTGCGATGTTGCTCAGGTTGCTCCAGCTCTTATTGCCCAAACCTGATAATGGTGTTCTCTCCCAGGTCGGGAGGTGCTGCCGATTGCTAGTTTATAGCTAGTACGATGCAGACAACCTGTCATTTTTAGAATCTGGTGGGTTTGAGCCAGGTGGGACTCCCCAGACACGATGTGAAAATCACGCCACGCCCCGAATTTTGAATTTAAAATAGGCCCCCACCTACCTGTCGTGGAGCCTCAGCTGACTTGAAAGTTGGCAAAGGTGAAATGGTGGCAGGAAGGGAATGGAGCACCCTCGGGTCAGTAGGTCAATTCAACCTAAACTTAACTTCCTCTCACGCACCATTCTCACTGGGCAAGGGGAGGTTAAAATCAAAGGCTTAAAGTTTGGGATCAATGGTAGTGGAAAGCTAGAAATGAAATCACTAAAATTGAAAACAGTGGTACTAGAGGAGCTCTTCTGAGATAATGTTGAGACAGACGAGAGGGAGTTTTGCTCTATTGCTGATCTAAGAAACTGCAAGAGATGAATAATCAGTTAATCTGTTTTTAACAATGTTGGTTTCAGTGAGACTTGGATATCTCTCTATTTTAGATTCTACATTTGTAATTTTTGGTATGAATTATCCATAATTTCAAGATTTTAGGGACCATATTACACAGAACATTCCATCAGTTCTCTCTGCACTTCTCCTTATAAACCTCAATGCTATTTTTAACTGGTGAGGTCAGGGTTAGAACTGATCAGGTCGATACATATAGTGATATTAGAAATTAATTCAAAAAGAAAGGGGTGCAATTTCACTTCTATCACCCGGCGTATACCTCGGGTGTGGGCGATTGGCTAGCACGTTCCAAAATACGATGATAGCTGATATAGCTGAGGGTGGAGGGAGGAGGAGAGAGTGGTTTAAGAAGATGGTTGGTAGTTGGGTTACCTCTGCTCTCCAGGATGATCCTGGAATGGTGGGTGATTTTGACAGAGAGGAGTGATGCCTGATAGCACTTGATGGACTCCAGTCAGATCTGTTGATGGATAGTTAATCCAGTTGTGCACCAGATATGCTCGTTTGCGACCCTTGGATGAAGATGCTGCCCATCCCAGAGGGAGAAACCAGGATGGGAGAGAGTAAAGGATTGGCTCAGGACAAGGTAAGGGAGAAGTTGAGCAAACCAACGGCTGCAGAAGTATCTTATTGAGTGAAGGGCCTAAGGGGCTGGGCACTTTGGAGTTTGAAAGTGCATTTGTACTTGACCCAGGGGAGAATGGATTTCCAGGTGCAGTGCAAAAGGAAGTAAGTTTGCAAGGGGCTAGACAGATGTGGGTGGTGATGGATATAAGGAAGTGGTTGGAGATGGCCTTGGCGGTGATTGAAACCATGGGAGTAAAGGGGGCATAGGAGATGACAAAGTTGAGGGGGTGGCTGTGAATATGGATAGGTGCATTTATATGGAGGGAGAGTTTTAGGGAGGATAGAAGGGAAATGAATTCAGAGGGAGCAGAGATGGGGATTGAAATCACCGAGGATAAGGAATCGTTCAGTGGAGAGGCTGCAGGAAGAAAGGAGAGAGGCTATCTCGAGGCGAAACTCGGGTGGAGTGCGGTAAATAATGTATATTGTTACTAGGGAAAATGGTGCTTTTTATTTTGTAAAACAAAAGATGAACCCAAATCATAATAGCGGTTTGCACAATTTTGCTTGTAATCCGAATTTGCTAGCGAAAAAAACGATGGAACCTGTTATGTCCGAAATAAAGTAATGTGATTGAGTACTGTAGACGTAAGTGTGACCTTAGTCTCTTTATTCTAACTCCAGAGCGCTGGAGCAGCATGGGAGGCCTGCTTATATACAGTGCTCCCAAGGGATGCTGGGATCCCTTGGGACACTAACAGATGCGCCCTTTGGTGGTGGTAGAATGCTGGTTACATAGGGTTGCATACATAACATCACTCCCTCCCAAAGTCAATAGTACACTTATTTACAAGGTGAGACGATCTGGAGCTTTTCGCTCCCAAGTCGATTGTCTCGGTACAAATGCAGGTGCAGGTGAGTTGGTTGATTCTTCGCTGGGCTGCTGCGCAGCTGGTCTTACTGGGCTGCTGGGGATGATGAGTTCAGCTTCGTGGTCAACTGTGATGTCGGTTGCCACGTGTGTATGTCGGAGGGTCGAAGTTGGTGGTGTCCTCTTCAGGTTGCTCGTGGCTGTCTGTGAATCGCAGTTTGGTTTGGTCCAAATGCTTTCTGCAAGTTAGTCCATTTGCGAGTTTGACCTGAAACACCCTACTCCCTTCTTTGGCTACAACAGTGCCAGAAAGCCATTTGGGACTATGTCCATAGTTGAGTACAAATACAGGGTCATTGACTTCAATATTGCATGACAAATTTGCGCGATCATGGTACATGCTTTATTTTTACCGCCTGCCCTCGATGTAATCATGGAGATCAGGGTGGACGAGAGAGAGCCTTGTTTTGAGTGCCTTTTTCATGAGCAGCTCAGCTGGGGGAACCCCAGTGAGCGAGTGGGGTCTGGTGCGGTAGCTGAGCAGGACTTGGGACAACCGAGTCTGCAGGGAGCCTTCCGACACGTGTTTCAAGCTTTGCTTGATGGTTTGGACTGCCTGTCCTGCCTGGCTGTTGGATGCGGGCTTGAAAGGGGCAGATGTGACGTGCTTACAGACATTATTGCACACTCAATCCACTTTGAATAAACATCCACAACAACCAAGAACATTTTGCCTAGAAACGGGCCAGCGAAGTCAACGTGGTTCCTAGACCACGGTTTGGAGGGCCATGACCACAAACTTAGCGGTGCCTCCCTGGGTGCATTGCTCAGTTGAGAGCAAGTGTTGCATTGGCGCACGCAAGACTCCAAATCTGAGTCGATACCGGGCCACCATTCATGGGATCTGGCTATAGCTTTCATCATTACTATGCCTGGGTGGGTACTGTGTAGGTCGCGTATGAATGTTTCCCTGCCTTTCTTAGGCAAAACCATGCGATTACCCCACAAAAGACAATCCGTCTGCATGGACATTTCGTCTTTATGCCGCTGGAACGACTTGATCTCTTCATGCATCTCCGCTGGGACTCTGGACCAGCTCCCATGGAGGACACAGTTTTTTACAAGGGACAGTAAAGGATCCTGGCTGATCCAGGTCCTGATCTGGCGGGCCATAACGGGTGACTTTTTGTTTTCAAATCCATCCATCACCAAGAGCAAGTCTGCAGGCTGTGCCATTTCCACCCCGGTGGTGGGCAATGGCAGCCGACTGAGAGCATCAGCGCAGTTCTTTGTGCCTGGTCTGTGGTGGATTACATAATTATATGCAGACAGCGTGAGTGCCCATCTTTGGATGCGAGCAGAGGCATTGGTATTGATACCTTTGCTCTCTGAGAATAGCGATATGAGCGACTTATGGTCAGTTTCTAACTCGAACTTAAGCCCAAACAGATATTGATGCATTTTTTTTGCCCCGTAAACGCACACCAGAGCTTCTTTTTCAATCATGTTGTAGGTCCTACCGGCCTTGGACAAGCTCCTGGACGCATAAGTGACCAGTTGCAATGTCCCCGATTCGTTTGTTTGTTGTAACAGGACCCTGTATGAAGACTCATCGCAAGCTAGCACTAAACGTTTACAAGGATCATACAGGACAAGCAGTTTGTTGAAACGTAACAGATTTCGGGCTTTCTCAAAAGCTGTCTCTTGTGATTTCCCCCATACCCAGTCATCTCCCTTGTGCAGCAACACGTGTAGAGGTTCTAGCAGGTTGCTTAACCGGGTAGAAAATTACCAAAATAATTGAGGATACCCAGGAACGACCACAGCTCCGTCACACTCTATGGTCTTGGCACTTTCTTCATGGCCTTCATCTTGGCATCGGTAGGTCTGATGCCGTCTGCCACGATTCTTCTCCTTAAGAACTCTACCTCCGGCGGCAGGAAAACGTACTTCGAGCGTTTCAACCTTGAGTCCTACACGATCTAGCCGACTTAGAACTTCTTCCAGGTTCTGCAAGTGTTTGATGTTGTCCTGACCTGTGACCAGTATGTCATCCTGGAAAACCACGGTGCGCGGAACTGATTTTAGCAGACCCTCCATGTTCCTTTGAAAAATAGCCGCGGCCAATCGAATCCCAAACGGGCATCTATTGTAGATGAACAGACCTTTGTGTGTGTTGATGCAGGTGAGGCCTTTCCAAGATTCCGCCAGCTCCTGCGTCATGTAGGCCGAGGTCAGGTCCAACTTGGTGAACGTCTTTCCTCCTGCCAGCGTCGCAAATAGGTCGTCTGCCTTGAGTAGCGGGTACTGGTTCTGCAGCGAAAAATGGTTAATCGTTACTTTATAGTCCCCGCAAATTCTGACCATGCCATCACCCCTGAGAACTGGTACAATCAGACTGGCCCACTCATTGAACTCCACCGGCGCAATGATGCCCTCTCATTGCAGCCAATCTAGCTCGATTGCCACTTTCTCTCGCATCATATATGGCACCGCCTGTGCCTTGTGGTAGATGGGTCGTGTACCGGGAATCAAATGGATCTGCACCTTCGCCCCTGAGAAACTTCTGATCCCTGGCTCAAACAACGACGGAAACTTGCTCAGAACCTGAGCACGAGGCGCTGTCGACGGACGAAAGCGCTCGGATGTCGTCCCAGTTCCAGCGGATTTTTTCCAGCCAGCTTCTGTGGGGCCATCTCCTGGTACTATCCATAGTGGTAGTTCCTGCACTGCTCCATCACAGGAGACTTTTACTGCTGTGCTGCCAATGACAGGGATCAGGTCTTTAGTGTAAGTTCTCAGCTTGGTGTGAATAGGGCTCAGCTTGCGCCTGTGTGCCTTGTTGCACCACAGCTTGTCGAAGGCATTTTTGCTCATGATGGACTGACTCACACCCGTGTCCAATTCCATGGATTCTGGAATTCCGTTCAGTTCAACTTTTAACATGATCGGTGGACATTTCGTGGTGAAGGTGTGTGCCCCGTACACTTCTGCCTCCTCGGTTTGAGTCTCTAGTTCAGTTTGATCCACCATGGATCGGTCTTCCTCTGCAAAGTGGTGGTTTGCAGAGTTTACAGCTCATCTGCACACTCGCTGGAGGTGTCCCATTGTTCCACAGCCTTTGCACACAAAGGGCCCAAGTTTCCACATGATTTGCGCCTGATTTTTAGGAGCAACTGGTGGAGAACGGACTATCTTAGAAATCGCAATTCTCCACATTTTTTTTTCTGCAGTTCTAGTCAGGTAGAACAGTTCTAGTTTGGAACAGAATTTTTTCTTCAAAAGGGGGTGTGTCCGGCCACTGACACCCAATTTCAAAGTTTCCACAGTGAAAACGTACTCCAAACTAAAGTAGAATGGAGCAAGTGAAGATTTTTGTAGAACTGAAAAAACCTGTTCTACACATTAAAAAATCAGGCGCAGTTTACAAATTAGGCGTCCAGAACGAGGTGGGGGGGGGAGCGGGGGAAGGGAACTCATTAAATTCTACAATAAATCCTTATTTAGACTTCTACAAATATTATACAAATAAATCCAACCTGAATAAACATTTATAAGCAAAGAAAAGATTAAATAAACCATCTTTCTACCTGTGTGAAAGTGCTTCAGCCAGGGAGAATTCTGCAGCCGTTCGTTGCCGCTGAGTGGGGGGGGGGGGGGGAGTGAAAGCCGTTCGTTGCCGCTGAGCGGGAGGGGGGGGGAGGAGGAGGAGGAGGAGGAGGAGACAGCCGTTCATTGCCGCTGTGTGGGTGGGGGGAAGGAAACAGCCGTTCGTTCCCGGGGGGGGGGGGGGAAGGAGACAGTGAGAAGGTTGCATGAAGCCTCAGTGCTGATGGCAATGTGCTTTTATTAAAAACTGTTCAAAAATTAAACAGCTACAAAGAACTACAAAAATGGCCAAGTGCCAATGTTTCCTTCACACTGCGCGTGCGCGAACACTTCAACGCGCACGCGCAGCGTTGCCGGCAGGAAGAAAAAATCTAATTTCAATAATACCCGCCCCCTCCCACTTACAAAATCGGCGCGAGTGTAGGCTCCGCCCCCCTGGGCGCCGCGCCAGGCAGACAAGGAGCTGCAGGGCGCTTGAGAATAGCGCGTTTTTTTTTAGGCGCCGTTTTAGGCGCGAAAAACGGGCGCCCAGCTTGGAGGGGCGCCCGTTTTTTTTCGTGTGGAAACTTGGGGCCCATAGTGTTTGAAACAGCATTGATGGGTTCGATGATCACCTCCGCAGTGCCAACAAGGTTTTAACTGACTCGCATTAACGCTTGATAGCAGACTCTGAGTCATCTGAGGTCATGCAGCTCCAGGTGTGTACGTTCTGCCGTATGCATTCCTGCCTGAAAACTGTGGTGTCCATGCACCCTGTTATAGAATCACACGAGGCATGTACTGCAGACAAGGTCACTCTGTGTGATCTGAACCTTTATTCCCAGGACCAAGAAGTGATGACCCTCCATGGGACCTCCCTTTATATACCTGGATGACCAGGTGAGGAGTGTCTTCCACAAGTTCACCCCCTGTGGTCAAGGTGTACATTACTCAGGTGTATACAGTGTACAGTGTTGTTACATAAAGGTTACAATTATGTGAAGGTTACAAACATGACATCACCTCCCCCCCAACGTCTTAGACTCAATCTTTGACCCATTCAGGTGGTCGACGCTCTCTCGTGGAGCGCCGCAGTTGGGGCTATGGTGGTTGGGCCTTGGCATACGTCTCTGTCGCCTGAGGTGGTTCCGGCCTGTCCGGGCTGGCCGCAGGGACTGTGCATGCTGGTGAATGTTCTTGTTGCTCGTTCTCTGGCAGTGGTGTGGGTAACATCTCATGATCTTCCTCAGGTTCCTCAGTGTCCATGCTGAACCTTTTCTTTACTTGGTCCAGATGTTTGTGGCATATCTGCCCATTGTTAAGTCTGACTACTATGACCCTATTCCCGTCTTTGCCAATTACGGTACCCTCAAGCCACTTGGGTCCCAAAGCATGATTGAGAACAAATACAGGGTCATCAATTTCTATGCATCTCCCCACTGCATTGTGATCATGGCATTCGGTTTGGGACTGGCGCTTGCCCTCAACAATGTCTGACAAGGCTGGATGAATGAGGCACAGCCGCGTTTTAAGCGTGTGTTTCATGAGTAGTTCCACGGGCGGGACTCCTGTGAGCGAATGCGGGCGAGACCTATAGGCCAGCAGGAGGCGTGATAGGCGGTACTGAAGGGAGGGTCCTTGAATCCGGAGCATGCCTTGTTTTATGATTTGAACCGCATGTTCCACCTGGCCATTGGAAGCCGCCTTGAACGGTGCTGTCCTGACATGTTTGATACCATTACCCGACACAAACTCCTGGAATTCATAGCTAGTGAAACACGGGCCGTTATCGCTAACCAGGATGTCCGGCAAGCCATGGGTCGCAAAGACCATACGCAGACTCTCCACGGTGGTGGATATCGTGCACGAATTCAATATGATGCACTCGATCCATTTCGAGTATGCATCGACAACAATCAGGAACATTTTTCCCATGAACGGGCCCATGTAGTCTACGTGAATACGTGACCATGGCCTGGTGGGCCTCCCTGGGGGCATTACCCAGCTGGGCACACGTCGTGCACCTGCGAACTCAGTGTTCCAGGTCTGAGTTAATTCCCGCCACCATACATGTGACCGGGCAATTGCCTTCATTAGCACAATGCCTAGGTGCTCGCTGTGGAGTTCCCTGATGAATGTCTCCCTGCCCTTCTGGGGCATGACTACCCGGCTGCCCCATAGCAGGCAGTCAGCTTGGATGGAGAGCTCGTCCATCCATCTATGGAACGGCCTGACCGCCTCGGGGCACGCTCCGTGTGCGGGTGCCCAATCCCCGGTCAGGACACATTTCTTTATCAGGGATAGGAGAGGGTCTCTGTTGGTCCAGATTTTGATCTGGCAGGCTGTGATAGGGGAGCCTGCAGAGTCGAAAGCCTAAACGGCCATGACCATCTCCGCGCTTTGCTCCGACAACCCCTCAGTGGTCGCCAGTGGGAGCCTGCTGAGCGCGTCAGTGCAATTTTGGGTGCCTGGCCAGTGCCGTATGGTGTAGTCATACGCAGCCAGCGTGCGAGCCCATCGCTGTATGTGAGCTGACGCATTGGCATTGACAGCCTTGCTGTCGGACAAAAAGGATGTTAATGGCTTGTGGTCCATTTCTAACTCGAACCTTCTGCCAAAAAGGTACTGGTGCATCTTTTTTACCCCACAGACACATGCGAGTGTTTCCTTTTTGACCATCCCGTACCCCCTTTCTGCTTGGGAGAGCGACCTGGAGGCATAAGCCACAGGTTGGAGTTGGCCTTCATCATTACTCTGCTGCAGCACGCACCCAACCCCATAGGATGATGCATCGCATGTCAAAACCAATTTCTTACAGGGGTCATACAGGGTCAATAACTTATTAGAACAAAGCAGGTTCCGCGCCCGATTGAAAGCCCGTTCCTGACAGTCCCCCCAAAATCAATCACAACCTTTACGCAGGAGCATGTATAGCGGCTCCAGCAATGTACTTAAGTTCGGCAGAAAGTTCCCGAAGTAGTTCAGTAGTCCCAGAAATGAACGCAACTCTGATGTGTTGCCGGGCCTGGGCACACGACGGATCGCCTCAGTTTTGGATTCGGTAGGCCAGATCCCATCTGCAGCAACCCTCCTGCCCAAAAACTCGACCTCTGGGGCCAAAAACACACACTTGGACTTCTTTAGTCGCAAGCCTACCCGGTCCAGTCGGTGTACCACTGGTTGTGGTGGTGTTCCTCGGTGTCTCGATCCGTGATTAGGCTGTCATCTTGGAATACGATTGTTCCAGGGATGGATTTAAACAAGCTTTCCATGTTCCTCTGGAAGATAGCGGCTGCTGAACGAATACTAAACGGACACCTGTTGTAAACAAATAGCCTCTTGTGCGTAGTGATGGTGGTCAGAAGCTTAGATTCATCAGCCAGTTCCTGAGTCATGTAGGTTGAAGTGAGGTCCAACTTGGTGAACAGCTTGCCACCTGCCAGCGTGACAAAAAGATCTTCCGCTCTCGGAAGCGGGTATTGGTCCTGTAGTGACACTCGGTTGATGGTGGCCTTGTAGTCGCCACAAATCCTGACTGAGCCATCCGCTTTAAGGACAGGAACGATAGGGCTTGCCCAGTCACTGAATTCAACAGGTGAAATTAGCAGCCTGTCCAACTCACTCTCAATTTTCTCACGCATTACATACGGCACGGCTCTGGCTTTGTGGTGTACTGGTCTGGCGTCCGGGGTGATGCGTATCACTATTTTGGTGCCCTTAAAAGTCCTGACACCTGGTTGAAAAAGTGGCTCGAATTTCTGTAGGACCTGTGAGCATGAACTTCGCTCCACAGATGAAATGGCATGCACATCTCCCCAATTCCAGTTCATCTCTGCTAACCAGCCCCTCCCCAAGAGCATGGGACCATTCCCCGGGACAATCCAGAGTGGCAGCCGGTTCTCCGATCCATTGTGTGTGACCACCAAGTTTGCACTGCCTAGTACTGGGATGATCTCTCTGGTGTACGTCCGTAGCTGCGTGTCAATGTGTTCCAATTTGGGCCTGTTAGCTTTGTGTAGCCATAGTTTTTCAAATTGTTGGGCACTCATAAGTGACTGGCTGGCTCCTGTGTCCAGCTCCATGCGTACCGGGATGCCATTTAATAGAACTTTCATCATCATAGGTGGCGTTTTGGTAAACGAGCTGTGGACGTCTGCCTCGTGAACCCGCTGGACTTCAGCGTCCATAGCTTGGCCCCAAGCATCACCTTGCCTTGCAGACCCCTCGTCTGGTTCTTCTGCCTCATAAACTAGCCTCGCTATGGGCTTTCTGCACATTCTGGCCAGATGTCCTTTGAAGTTACAGTTTCTACAGATAAATTGTTGAAACTTACAAGTTTTTGCAGTATGTCTGCCACCGCACCTCCAGCATGAGCTGAGATTGTTGTGAACAAAGGAACTGTTAGAAGGCATTCCTCTCTGATTGTCTCTTTGATTACTCCTGAGCACTCTGTTGCTGAGTGTCAATGGTCCCATCCCTAACCTGAGGAAGGACATTCTTGCTATTGAAGGAGTGCAGCGAAGGTTCACCAGACTGATTCCCGGGATGGTGGGACTGACCTATCAAGAAAGACTGGATCAACTGGGCTTGTATTCACTGGAGTTCAGAAGAATGAGAGGGGACCTCATAGAAACGTTTAAAATTCTGATGGGTTTAGACAGGTTAGATGCAGGAAGAATGTTCCCAATGTTGGGGAAGTCCAGAACCAGGGATCACAGTCTAAGGATAAGGGGTAAGCCATTTAGGCCCGAGATGAGGAGAAACTTCTTCACCCAGAGAGTGGTGAACCTGTGGAATTCTCTACCACAGAAAGTTGTTGAGGCCAATTCACTAAATATATTCAAAAAGGAGTTAGATGTAGTCCTTACTACTAGGGGGATCAAGGGGTATGGCGAGAAAGCAGGAATGGGGTACTGAAGTTACATGTTCAGCCATGAACTCATTGAATGGCGGTGCAGGCTAGAAGGGCTGAATGGCCTACTCCTGCACCTATTTTCTATGTTTCTATGTTTCTATGTTTCTATCCCGGGACACATTGTCCCTTGTGATGGCGTGAATTGCCGATCCCCCTGCCATTGTCTCTGTTGCTGGCCCACCCTAGAGTCTGTTGCTGCCTGGGTGGTGTCGAATTGCCCTTGCCTGCCTGCAGGGTTTTGAGTCTCGTTAACAATGTTAACTCCCTGGTCCATCGCCACGTTGGAACCAGGGCTGCGCGCGTAAGTTATCTTGGTCTCCTCTTCTCCTGCCATAATGGTCTGGGCTATCAACGTTGCCCTTTCCAAAGTCAAGTCCTTGGTCTCAATAATCTTCCTGAAAATCCCGGCATGACCAATGCCCTCAATGAAGAAATCCCTTAACATCTCCCCCCTGCTGGCGTCTGTGAACTTAGAGGCTGGCCAAACACCGAAGGTCCGCAACGAAGTCCGATATGCTTTGTCCCTCCTGACGCTGGTGTGTATGGAATCGGTGCTGGGCCCTGTGTATACGGCTCGCCGGTTTGAGGTGCTCACCGATCAAAGTGCTGAGCTCTTCAAAGGACTTGTCCGCTGGCTTCTCGGGTGCGAGCAGGTCTTTCATCTGCGCATACGTCTTGGATCCACAGCTGGTCAGTAGATGCGCCTGCCGCTTGCCAGCCGCTTCTTCTCCCAGCCAGTCCTTCGTGATGAAGCTCTGCTGGAGCCTCTCAACGAAGTCGTCCCAGTCCTCACCGACACAGTACCGTTCATCTGTGCTACCGGTGGCCATCCTCGTGGGTCGTTGATTCCCGTTTCTCGTCGCCAAATGTGGTGTCCTTGCGCCCTGCTATAGAATGACATGAGGCATGTACTGCAGACAAGGTCACTGTGTGACCTGAACCTTTATTCCCAGGACCAAGAAGTGATGACCCTGCGTTGGAATCCCTTTATATACCTAGATGACCAGGTGAGGAGTATCTCACACAAATTCACCCCCTGTGGTCAAGGTGTGCATTACTCAGGTGTATACAGTGTACAGTGTTGTTACATAAAGGTTACAATTGTGTGAAGGTTACAAACATGACAAAAACGATGTTACTTTGTGTACAGTACTTGCCAAAACATCTTTATGCTGCAAAATTTGTTTGATGTTATCGCTGGTGGACATAAATGCCTGGGCTAATGTTCTGGTTTTGCTCGGGTTCGGTGTTTCAACAGTCAATAGTTTGCGAAGGATAACCTCATGGTCAATGCCAAGCACAAAAAAGTCTCTTAGCATTTGCCCCAGGAATCCATCAAATTCGCAATGTCCTGCAAGACGCCTTAGTTCGCTCTCCTTTGGATTTAGGTGCTCCCGGACCAGTGTACATGGTTCTTCATACAATTTGGTTGTTGGTTTCACCGGAGCAAGAAGATTCCTCATGAGGCCATAGGTTGTTGCCCCGCAGACAGTGAGGAGGATCGCCCTTCGTTTGGCAGCGTTCACACTCCCGTCCAGCTCGTTGGCCATGAAGTATTGGTCGAGTCGTTTCATGAAGGCCTCCCAATCATCTCCTTCTGAGAATTTCCCCAGGATACCAACAGTTCTCTGCATTTTCACATGGTGGTTCGTTATCTCATCGCCAGTTGTTATGTCCAGAATAAAGTAATGTGATTGAGTACTATCGACATGAGTAAATGTGACCTTAGTCTCTTTATTCTAACTCCAGATTGCTGGTACAGCATGGGAGGCCTGCTTATACACAGTGCTCCCAAAGGATGCTGGGATCCCTTGGGACTCCCAACAGTTGCGCCCTCTGGTGGCGGTAGAATGCTGGTTACATAGGGTTGCATACATAACAGAACCCATCTGTAATAATGCTGCCTTCGCTCACCTCAAGGCCTGAAATTGGCATGCAGATAGCATAAATTGCAATTGTTTCATTCATCCAACTGTGGAGTGTCCAAAACTTGGTTGAAATGGCCCAATGAAGGTATTGTAAATATTTGACAGCATGATCAAAATATATGATCGCTTTTTTGAGCTAGTTGTGGGCAGACGATAGTCAACAAACATCCACAACATGGCAGCAAACAGCGGTAGATTTAAGGGGGAGAGGTGATCACAATTTATTTATATACCCAATTCCAGTTGCCAGTCTTGACCTGATCCAACTCCTGATGTCACTTAAATTAATGGCTTGAATATTGCGATCGGCGGTGTGCCTACAGAGTATGCTGCCGCCATTCAAATAGAATGCGCACTTACCTGATGGGAACCCTCCTTTCCAAACTTGCTGTTTGATGCCGTGTGCTCGAGGGCAGCGTAATGGCCCACGGATCCCAGTAGCACAGTGTGTGTGGAAGTATACCTGGGATCACATGGGCCAGTGCTCCAGTCAAGAGACAGAAGGTCTCTCATTCGTTTAAACCCTCACTACTAGCTCCTTCTGGTATTTAAATGTGAATAAACATCTATGCAATAATTATTTAAAATACAGCTGGTATTACAGATTTCCCATCTCCCAAAGGTAATAGCAGCACAACTTCAGAACCAAATATATTTCAAACTCCGTGGAAGTGCCGAGTTTCCTCTTTTCCCCTCTGGTCACGGTTAGGAGCCAGTGCATGCGAGTGTCCTTTAAATAACAAAATTGAAACAATTGCTAAACTGCTTTACTAATCTCTGTTTGGCGAGACTGGTACTTATTTTGACAACTTTATGGAGAGGAAGCACACTGACACTAAAACAAAATAACAAAAAAAGCTCTTAGCAATTCTACGAAGCTCATGGCTAAATTATTCAAACGGAACCCAGGTGCTTCCATCTGTTGTAATGTTCCAATTTCACTTTTGTGTGAGATAAATAATGTTAAAACACGCCAAACAATGTTTTGGATCTTTTGAGGTATTCTCTTGCGCTGTACAAACAGGCCTTGCATCTGTTTGCACCAGCAGTAAAATTTTCGTATGTAATTGCTGGGCAGTTGGTCGGCAATTAACCCAACTCTGCACCAGCAATGAGAATTTCCCCATTGGTGTGGATCATCTGTCAAGTCGAAACTTGACATATCGCAAGTTGGAGATTTAGAGCATGCGCTTTCCCGGACTTGCTGTCCATTTCAAAGTCGGTATACCCGCCACAAATTCTGGCCCATTGAATTTACAGTTAATGGCCTGGAAATCCCAGCCTCCCTGTACGGAGTGTCTACGGACCCGGAAAGGCATCGCAAAAGCCAGTTTTCAGCGCACAATGCACTTGCGCTGAAAACCGCCTTTCTGATCTGTCAAGTTGGAGCTTGACAGATCCAACACATATCGGGAGCGAGGGCATTTGCAAGGGCAAGATTGCGGGATTTACCCATATCTTGCCCAGCAAATGTCCTGAAAACTCTTGCGCCTGGTAAAAGCAGGTGCATTGCCTACTTTTACAAGCATAAGAATTTTAAAATGTACAAAAATATAATTAAATTAAATTTTTAAAACACATTTTATTGTAAAAAACCCTGCCCACTGATGTAAGTTTATTTTTTAACCCTAAATACAAAACTTTTTTAAAAATTGGAAAAAAAAATTTTCTAAGGCATTTATTAACTTTAATTTCAATTAATTTTAATTATGAGGTATGTTATTTTTTATTGTGTTTAGTGTGTTTTTTTTCTCATTAATAGCAATGAGAACTTGTAGATATTGAGTTCTCATTGCTATTAATGAGAAAGCTGTAGAATACTGTACCTGATTAGTTGTGCCATCTGCGTGGGAACCTCGAGGTCGGGAGCGCGCTTCTAGCGCAGGAAGAGAAGGCCCCCCTAACGAATCCCATGCTCCTCCGGGACCATCAGGTACTTTTGTGGAAATTTTTCAGGTTGGAGGCATCTGCCCACGGGAAGCCTCCATCCGCAATTTCTGGGCCATTAAGTCTGCCACTCTCATGGCCTGGGATTATGATGAAGAATGACCTATACAAGGGGTGGAATTGATGCATTTTTAAGATATTAATTAAATAAACAAAGTACACAAGATTTAAATAAATAGCCCTGTGACAGATTGTTAGCTGTAAGTTTATTCATTTGAGAGTATAAGCTAGAATTTGGGTTTTGATTAGGTTGGAGCTGCAAGTGGCAATTGGGTTGGGTTAGAGCTGGTCAGGGCTGATGGGCTAAGTCAGGTTACTGAGGAGATCCATCTGCACCCTGCCTAAATCCAGAGCTGTTGTCAGTGCTCCGTTTTAACTTTGAAGTTTTGCCCGGCCTTTGTAAAACTAACTTCAGTGTCTAACTCTGGGTAATGAGGTCAGTCTGCACATTTGTCATCGCTTGAGGAAAGCTACAAGAGTTAATCTCTGTACTTTTTGACAAATACTTGAAAGTCCTTGATGAGCACTTTTTTCAGTATGAGCTAATGTTCATAGACAGTTGTGCATGGGAACAAGATCTTGAGCAGCAGTAAATATAGAAAAAAACTGTGTTTTCTCCTGGTTTTCCTCACCTGTTTAATCACATCTGTTTTTGGCTACAGTGGAAAACATACCCAATTGGGTCTTCAGCTTTGTTTCCCATCTCTCCATGTCTTTGAAAATAAGATGCTCAAAATTGCAAGCAGTATTTAAAATGCGGCTTCACGAATAACCTACACTCTTTTGGAATAATTTTCATTATTGTTTGCATCTCAAAGGCAGTTAATCATAAATACATTGTGGTGAAATGTGGTGGACAGCATAGAGAAATAGAACATAAGAGAGAACGGAGGTGGCATAGTGGTGTATTTGGAGCTGGTGTATTTGGACTTTCAAAAGGCTTTTGACAAGGTCCCACACAAGAGATTGGTGTGTAAAATTAAAGCACATGGTATTAGGGGTAATGTATTGACGTAGATAGAGAACTGGTTGCCAGACAGGAAGCAGAGAGTAGGGATAAACGGGTCCTTCTCAGAATGTCAGGCAGTGACTAGTGGGGTGCCGCAGAGCTCAGTGCTGGGACCCCAGCTCTTTAAAATATACATCAATAATTTAGATGAAGGAATTGAGTGTAATATCTCCAAGTTTACAGCTGACACTAAGCTGGGTGGCGATGTGAGCTGCGAGGAGGATGCTAAGAGGCTGCAGGGTGACTTGGACAGGTTAGGTGAGTGGGCAAATGCATGGCAGATGCAGTTTAATGCGGATACATATGAGATTATCCACTTTGGTGGCAAAAACATGAAGGCAGAATATTATCTGAATGGCAGCAAATTAGGAAAAGGGGTGGTGCAACGAGACCTGGGTGTCATGGTACATCAGTCATTGAAAGTTGGCATGCAGGTACAGCAGGCGGTGAAGAAGGCAAATGGCATGTTGGCCTTCATAGCTAGGGGATTTGAGTACAGGAGCAGGGAGGTCTTACTGCAGTTGTACAGGGTCTTGGTGAGGCCTCACCTGCAATATTGTGTTCAGTTTTGGTCTCCTAATCTGAGGAAGGACGTTCTTGCTATTGAGGGAGTGCAGTGAAGGTTCACCAGACTGATTCCCGGGATGGCAGGCCTGACATATGAGGAGAGACTGGATCGATTGGGCCTGTATTCACTGGAGTTTAGAAGAATGAGAGGGGACCTCATAGAAACGTATAACATTCTGACAGGATTGGACAGGTTAGATGCAGGAAGAATGTTCCCGATGTTGGGGAAGTCCAGAACCAGGGGTCACAGCCTAAGGATAAGGGCTAAGCCATTTAGGACTGAGATGAGGAGAAACCTCTTCACTCAGAGAGTTGTTAACCTGTGGAATTCTCTACCGCAGAGAGTTGTTGATGACAGTTCATTAGATATATTCAAGAGGGAGTTAGATATGGCCCTTACGGCTAAAGGGATCAAGGGGTATAGAGAGAAAGCAGGAAAGGGGTACTGAGGTGAATGATCAGCCATGATCTTATTGAATGGTGGTGCAGGCTCGAAGGGCCGAATGGCCTACTCCTGCACCTAGTTTCTATGTTTCTTGGTATCTGATTCATCTCCAGAATTTCTTCCCAAGCCAATCTTGGCCATGTTGTTGGAATACATGTGGAATTAAAGCAAATGATTTCCCCATGAGGAGGGAAGGAGTCAAAAAAGAATTGTAGGAGTTTCAGCACAGACGGAGGTGATTCAGTCCCTTGTGCAGTGAGCAAGGCATCTTGTCCTACTCGCGCTCCACAATACCATGGTTGGCATTCAGTTGTAGAGTGCTGAAATATATTTATCTTTTTTATTTTGATGATTTTTCTCCCTATCCCTTCTTTCTTGAAGCCAGTGCTTCATGCAAGATTATTATACCAAGGGGGCCAGCAAGCTTCCATCATCACGCGCACATCCAGACAGTGAACAATGTCGGGCCTTCCAACTGTGGGAGGCACTCGTGCCAAACTCAACTCTGTCCTCAGACCATGGACTTTGTAATAACGGCCTCAGGGTAGTGTTTAAGAGTAGGAACTGTTGCTGTTTTGATTCCCCACCCTGTGCTCCTCGCTTTGGCCCATGTAGCACTTCCAACAACACCCCAGCTGAACTTAGCACAGAGGAAAGATGACCCCTGGAGTCATGGGGATCTTTGTGAATCAATTCCGCATTAAATGGTGCATTTATCCATTGAGCCACTGGGGTTTTCAAATGTATTTAAGTCAAATGTTTGTTGATTTGCCAGATGAGCACAGGTGCTGTGGATGCTATTGAATTACATCTACTGTTGAGCTTTACATTATCAGTGCATGAGCAGATTTTTTCATTGGCCTCATACTTAAAAATATAAATTTTTCTTTTAAATGACAGCTGGATCATTTGTTGTCATTTACTGATTGGTCTGAAGGATTTGACGTGTGAAACCACCATGTCTGAAGTCTAAAGTTAAATCATTTTACTTAATTCCTTATTTTAGCTTGTTCCATTAGCACCTTTGTCTCACCCTGGACAGAGTTCTACATGGTACAACAACAGCAATTTTCAGCTTTTATCCAAGTTCTGCCCACCACCAGCAATATTAGGGGAATATCTAGAATTGTATCATAAATCATCAGGGAAGAAGGAGGGGAGTTGCTGTGCTGCCTGCGACATCTTTTTCCCCAATTGCTACCACTCAGACAATGTCCCAGGATCTGTGGCCCTGCCACCTTAGTAGAACAGATGCACACAGACTGCTGAACCAGTGTAGCCAGTTGAAATATTTCACTTATTGTTGTGATAGCTTACTCAGTTGTTCCAGACCAGTTTGAAGAATTGTTTTAGATTTCAACTGCCAGGGGAATATAGCTGGCAGGATATTGAAGAGCTGTTTGTCAAGTTGTAGCCATCCTTCGATGCAATGTGCTAAAATGTTCCATTTTGTAGATCGGTATGTCAAACACCTCAGAATCCATGATTGGTACTATAAATAGGGTCAATGTTGTGAGACTCAGCAGGCGGCATGGAATGCCTGGCATAAAACTGTTACTAAAAGCCCTTTCTCCCACACCAGCACATCAAGCTTTGCAGTGAAGTAAGCTGTATTTTTTGTTTGGTGACTATGCTGCCCACCAGCCTCAGCCTCATTAAAGCTTTAAATTTTATTCAGATAGATATTTCACATCTTTTGCATTGCTGCTTTCTCCCATAGTGCAGATAACTGTTTGGCTAGCCTTTAGGAGATAACTTTTTAAAGGTGTGTTGGAGTTTTGAGTCTCAGTCGGTGTAATGTGTTTGCTTCATAGGTTCTTTGCTTAAGAATTCATAGCAACACATTGCATTAAGAACTAGTTAGTTTATTCACAAAGGTTTAACAATCACACTACACATTACCAGTTCATCCACTAGGCTCACAACTGCATACCTCATTGTGGATGACCTAGACCCAATTGATTGGGTTTTATTGAGTCTTGTGAACATCATGTAACTGGCTGAGCCACTCACAATACAACAGCTCTACAAACTTGTGAGCATACTCACAGGTGTATATATTACAGTTGGAAACTCATTGCTTTCACTTGCTCGCTAGTTTCATCTGCATCACTATAGAATGTTGTTGTTTGTTGCTGTATATGCCTGAATATTTTTACACACTTTTTATTTGCCAATACTTTTCCAACTGCAATTGCAATTTAACTGAGAGTTCCAGTACTATAACATTTGGAGGAAGAAGATGCATTCATTAGGATACAAAAATGGGCAGGTGGGATTGAACCTCTGACATTATATCCTTGCCTACACTTGCCCCAGGACTTGCATTTGCACATCCAGGCAGTGTTACTGAGGAGTTTCAGATGAACCCTGTCATAAGAACATAAGAAATTGGAGCAGGAGTAGGCCATTTGACCCCTCGAGCCTACTCTTTGGCTAGGGTCTCCCAGGTGTCAGTGGGGATGTTACACTTTATCAGGGAGGCTTTGAGAGTGTCCTTGTAATGTTTCCGCTGCCCACCTTTGGCTCGTTTGCGGTGAAGGAGTTCCGAGTAGAGCGCTTGCTTTGGGAGTCTCGTGTCTGGCATGCGGACTGTGTGGCCTGCCCAGTGGAGCTGATCGAGTGTGCTCAGTGCTTCAATGCCACAACTGGTGGCGTATGCCAGATCAGTCCAGAACTAGCCGTGCCCCTTGCCAAGCTGGTCAAGCTGCTGCAGCATTGGGATCTACCCGACAATGTGGAAAAATGCTCAGGTATGTCCTGTTCACAAAATACAGGACAAATCCAATCCGTCCAATTACTGACCAGTCAACCCTCAATTATCAGCAAAGTGATGGAAGGTGTCATTGACAGTGCTATCCAGTGGCACTTACTCACCAATAACCAGCTCACTGATGCTCAGTTTGGGTTCCTCGAGGACCACTCGGCTCCAGACCTCATTACAGCTTTGCTCCAAACATGGACAAAAAAGCTGAATTCCAGAGATGAGGTGAGAGTGACTGCCCTTCACATCAAGGCAGCATTTTACTGAGTGTGACCCTCAGGGAGCCCTTGTAAAATTGAAGTCAATGCGAATCAGGGTGAGAAAGACCATTAGCTGGAGTCATACCTAGCACAAAGGAAGATGGTTGTGGTAGTTGGCAATCAATCATCACAGCCCCAGGACTTCACTGCAGGTGATCCTCAGGGCAGTGTCCTAAGCCCAACTTTCTTCAGCTACTTCATCAATGACCCTCCCTTCATTATAAGGTCAGAAGTGGGAATGTTCGCTGATGACTGATGCAGTGTTCAGTGCCATTCGTAACTCCTCAGATAATGAAGCAGTTCATGCCTGCATGCAGCAAGACCTGGACGACATTCTGACTTGGGCTGATTAAATGGCAAATAAGATTCGCGGCACAGAAGTGCCAGGCAGTGATTATCTCCAATAAGCGAGAGTACAAGCACCGCCCGTTGACATTCAACGGCATTACCATCACTGAATCCCCCACCATCAACATCCTGGGGGTCACCATTGATCAGAAACTTAACTGGATTAGCCACATACATACTGTGGCTAATCGAGTTAAGTACTGTGGCAACAAGAGCAGGTCAGAGGTTGGGTATTCTGTGGCGAGTGTCTCACCTCCTGACTCCCCCAAGCCTTTCCACCATCTACAAGGCACAAGTCAAGAGCGAGATGGAATACTCTTCACTTACTTGGATGAGTGCAGTTACAAAAACACTCGAATCTCAACACTATCCAGGACAAAGCTGCCTGCTTGATTGGCACCCCATCCATCACCTTAAACATTAATTCCTTCCACCACCTTAAGGTTAGAAAAATGAGAGGTGATTTCATTTGAAACATACAAAATTCTTACAGGGCTTGACAGGATAGATGCAGGGAGGATGTTTCCTCTGGCTGAGGAGTCTAGAATCAGGGGTCACAATCTCAGAATAAGGGGTCGGCCATTTAGGACTGAGATGAGGAGAAACCTCCACTCAGAGGATGGTAAATCTTTGGAATTCTCTACCCCAAAGGGCTGTGGAGGCTCAGTCTTTGAGACAGAGATTTGGAATAGATTTTTAATATTAAGGGAATTGAGGGGTGTGGGGATAGTGCAGGAAAGTGTTGAGGTAGACGATCAGCCATGATCTCATTGACTGTGGAGCACGCTTAGGGACCAAATGACCTACTCCTGCTCCTAATTCTTATGTTCTCAAACATTCATTCCCTCCACCATCGGCACACTGTGGCTGCAGTGTGCACCATCTACAAGGTGCACTGCAGAAATTCACCAAGGCTTCTTCGGCAGCAACTCCCAAACCCTCGATCTCTACCACCTAGAAGGACAAGGGCAGCAGACGCACCTGCAAGTTCCCCTCTTAGTTACACACCATCCTAATTTGGAAATATATTGCCATTCCTTTGTCGTCGCTGGGTCAAATTCCTGGAACTCCCTCCCTAACAGCACTGTGGGAGTACCTTCACCACACGGACTGCAGCGGTTCAAGATGGCATCTCAGTGCCACTTTCTCAAGGGCAATTAGGAATGGGCAATAAATGCTGACCTTGCTAGCGAGGCTCACATCCCATGAACGAATAAATTTTTAAAAGTCCGTTTGTTTTCCGCAGATGCATTAAGAAAATGACATAGGTCTTCTTTGCGAGGGACAACATGTTGGTCACTTTCCCGATGGAAAGCTGCCATTTGCTTGACAGGGCACAGATTGTTTCCTGCGGGCAGAGCCCTTCAGCATGCAGAGCATCATCGATGGCTGTCTTGGCCATCTGGCCAGCAACTTTCTGCTGCTATACAGTAACACCACTTACTCCTCCTCTTCCTCAATTGATGCCAACTCCTCAGGTTTATTACATGCATCCTCGAGGATGTGTGTAGTTGTGTTGGTGCTTGCAAACTTCAGTGAAAGGAACGCAGCATGATGTGCAGTGCTACCTTGCATGCACCACGAGCAGTGCAGGCCTCAAAGGTCAGCCTCTCAACAAAGGCAGAAAAGGGACAAATGTAAACATGCCTTCAGACTGCGCTGCCATTACAATATACTAACTGTGTCTGCTGTTTGAGTTGTGTTTGCTGATGGGACTGAGCAAGGGGGAGATCTGCTGCTTTGCTTTTCTCTGTTCCCTCCATGTTCTGATATGCCAGATGTCCAGGTTGACATACAACAAAGGAGTCAAGTGCATGTCATCTTTGGGGCTTTCTGCAGTTTGGGCCTGTTCTTTTGAATTTTGTGCCTTGTTGTGCAAACAAAAAAGTAGCCTTGAGATGAAAGTGAAGGAACATATGTAGAGGCAGACATGTGCCCAATCCATTGGCCAACCTGTGTGTCAGTAAGTGACCACATGGCTAACACACAACATTTTAGAGATAAGAACAACATTTTAAAAATAAATGAACAAGGGGAAAGGGGTGAGGAAGAGAGGAAGACGACACCCACACCCACACATGTAAACTGGTGAACAGGAGATAGTTAAATGGCAAAGACTGTCTTTTGTTCTCCACAAGCACTTACACAATCTTACACCACAGAAGGAGGTCATTCGGCCCGTCGTACCTGTGTTGGCTCTTTGACAGAGCTGTCCAATTTAGTCCCATATCCCAACTTTCACCCCATAACACTGCAAATTAGTCCTCTTTAAATACATGTCCAATTGCCTTTTGAAATTTTCTATGGAATCTGATTGCACTAATCCTTTCAGGTACTGTGTTCCAGATCTTCACAACACTCTTTGCGAAAAAAAATGCCCCTCATTTCCCCTCTAGTTCTTTTGCCAATTATTTTAAATCTATGACCTCTGGTTACCAACCCACTTACCAGAGGAAACAGTTTCTCCCTATTTGCTCTATAAAAAAACCCTCATAATTTTGAATGCCTCTTTTAGGTCTCTGCATACCCTTTTCTGCTCTAAGGAGAACAATTCCAGCTTCTCTAATTTCTCCACATAACTGAGTCCCTTATCCCTGGTATCCTCCTGGTAAATCTCTTCTACACCCTCTCCAAGGCCTCGACATGCTTCCTAAAAGTGTGATGACCAGAGTTGTACACACTACTCCAGCTGAGGTCTAACCAGTGATTTGATTTTATTTGTTCCAGGGATGTGGGTGTCGCTGCCAAGGCCAGCATTTATTGCCCATCCCTAATTGCGCTTGAGAAGGTGGTGGTGAGCCGCCATCTTGAACCGCTGCATCACTTGTGAAGTTCCCCCCACAGTGCTGTTGGGGAGGAAGTTTCAGGATTTTGACCCGGTGACGATGAAGGAACAGCAATATATTTCCAAGTCAGAATAGTGTTTAACTGGGAGGGGAACTTGTAGGTGATATTGTTCCCATGTGCCTACTGTCCGTGTCCATCTAGGTGGTAGAGGTTGTGGGTTTGGGAGGTGCTGTTGAAGAAACCTTGGTGAGTTGCTGCAGTGCATCCTGTAGATGGTACACACGGCAGCCACGGTGTGCAGGTGGTGGAGGGAGTGAATGTTTAAGGTGATGAATGGGGTGCCGATCAAGCAGGTTGATTTGTCCTGGATGGTGCTGTGTTTCTTGAGTGTTGTTGGAGATGCACTCATTCAGTCAAGTGGCAAGTATTCAATCACATTCCTGACTTGTGCCTTATAGATGGTGGAAAGGGAGTCAGGAGGTGAGACACTCGCCACAGAATAGCCAGCCTGTGACCTGCTCTTGTAGCCACAGTATTTTGTGGCTGGTCCAGGTCTTGTTGCATGTGGGCATGGACTGCTTCATTATCTGAGGAGTTGTGAATAGGATTGAACACTGCATCAATCATCAGCAAACATCTCCACTTCTGACCTTATGATGGAGAGAAGGTCATTGATGAAGCAACTGAAGATGATTCAGCCTAGGACACTGCCCTGAGGAACTCCTGCAGCGATGTCCTGGGGCTGAGATGATTGACCTCAAACATCCACAACCATCTTCCTTTGTGCTGGATATGACTCCAGCCAGCGGCGAGTTTTCCGCCTGATTCCCATTGACTTCAATTTTACTAGGGCTCCTTGATGCCACACTCAGTCAAATGCTGCCTTGATGTCAAGGGCAGTCTCTCATTTTCACCTCTGGAATTCACCTCTTTTGTCCATGTTTGGACCGTAAGGGGGTAGAGTATTGTAAGGGGATACAGATGGTCACTAAAGTGGATATTGAAGGTAATTAATTGATCTGACACATAAAATGATCCAGATTATAGGGCTTATCAGTATTAGGAGGTTGTGAGGAATCGGGAGTTCCTCCACGTCACAGTAGGGATTGTAATATATCACCTATTGACAGATTGTATGTAAAATTCGCTTATGTATGTAAAGCATGCATGTAACACTCGCTTACATTTTTTTTTGGATAAAGGCTAAGCAGCAAAGCTTGATGGTAAATTAGTATAGACAGATAGAAAATGGAAACTTACATATTCAGTACATTTAAGGGAACAACAGCTACCAAGGACAGTAGGGAGTCAACAGTCTAGGAAACATAGATTGTAGCAGCAGCTGCATGCCTGAGAATGAGAAAGTTTTGACTGGAGTTCTCTTGGGAACGGGATAAGAAATTAGGTGCTTGGGAACGAGATAGCAAACCCTGGGAAGCAAGGTTAATCAACACGTCATGAGGAACTAAGGCAAAGTTAACACTGCTGAACAAACACATTCCAGAAGGTGACATGTGATGGGCGATGGACAGGTTGGGAAGCCACTCAGCAGCCAGCCTGATAAGGGTCTACGAATCAGTGAAACTCTGCTGATAAGCTGTAGGCCAATAGAAGTTTTGTAGGAGGGTCGCACACTTCGAAAAACTGTATAAATGTGCATGTAGAAACCCTTGTATTTCGAAGGTTCATTCCTGAACTCTTCCCCTGCATACTTAAACCAAGGTTTCGTCTGAGTGATTCCGTGGTCGCATTAATGGGCGAGTGTCAATTCCTTATATCAGGGAGTCCATCTTGAAGAAGAGAAGTCTTTTTACCCCAACATTTGGCACTGCAAGCAGGGTGCAGACACTTCAACCCGGACGATGTGGCAGCTATTGGGGTGAGTATTCTTTTTACCCCAACATGGACCAAGGCTTTAATGAGAGCTGGAGCCAAGTAGTCCTGGCAGAACTCAAACTGGGCATCAGTGAGCAGATTATTGATGAATATATGCCACTTGATAGCATTGTTGATGACACCTTCCCTCACTTTGTTGATGATTGAGAATAGACTGATGGGGTTGTAATTGGCTGGATTGGATTTGCCCTGCTTTTTCTGGACAGGACATACCCTGGCAGTTTTCAACATTGTCGGGGAGATGCCAGTGTTGTAGCTGTACTGGAATAGCTTGGCTAGCGGCGCGGCTAGTTCTGGAGCGCAAGTCTTCAGCATGACAATCGGGATGTTAGAAACATAGAAACATAGAAATTTACAGCGCAGAAGGAGGCTATTTCAGCCCATCGTGTCCGCGCCAGCTGACAAAGAGTCACACGCCTCTTGGTCAGCAGCCCTAAAGGTTACATATAAATGGCAGAAAGGCAAAGAACACCCAGCCCAACCAATCTGCCTCACACAACTGCGACACCCCTTATACTGAAATATTCTACACTCCACCCCAATCGGAGCCATGTGATCTCCTGGGAGAGGCAAAAACCAGATAAAAACCCAGGCCAATTTAGGGGGAAAAAATCTGGGAAAATTCTTCTCCGACCCATCCAGGCGATCGAAACTAGTCCAAGAGATCACCCTGGCCATATTCTATTCCCTGCAGTACTTACCATTATATCTGCGCCGTCCAACAAAGGGTCATCCAGTCAAATCCCACCTACCAGCTCTAGGTCTGTAACCCTGCAGGTTACTGCACTTCAAGTGCCCATCCAACCATCTCTTAAAAGTGGTGAGGGTTTCTGCATCCACCATTCTTCCAGGCAGAGAGTTCCAGATCCCCATAACCCGCTGTGTGAAGAAGCCGCCCCTCAAAGCCCCTCTAAACCTTCCACCAACCACCTTAAAACTATGCCCCCTCATAATAGACCCCTCCACCAATAGAAATAGACCCTTACTATCCATTATGTCCAGGCCCCTCAATATTTTGTACACCTCAATGAGGTCTCCTCTCAACCTCCTCTGTTCCAATGAGAACAAACCCAACCTATCCAATCTGTCCTCATAACTAAGATTCTCCATTCCAGGCAGCATCCTTGTAAATCTCCTCTGCACACTCTCTAGTGCAATCATGTCCTTCCTATAATATGGCGACCAGAATTGCACGCAGTACTCCAGCTGTGGCCTAACCAAAGCATTATACACTTTAAGCATAATCTCCTTGCTCTTATATTCGATGCCTCGGCCATAAAGGCAAGCATTCCGTATGCCTTCTTAACCACCTTATCCATCTGGCCTGCTACTTTCAGGGATCTGTGGACAAGCACTCCAAGGTCCCTTTGTTCATCTACACTATTAAGTGGCCTACTGCTTAATGTGTATACCCGTTCCTTATTAGCCCTCCCAAAGTGCATCACCTCACACTTCTCTGAATTAAATTCCATTTGCCACTGCTCTGCCCACCTGACCAGTAGATTCATATCCTCCTGCAGCCCATGACTTTGCTCTTCATTATCAACCACACAGCCAATTTTAGCGTCATCTGCAAACTTCTTAATCATACTCCCTATATTCAAATCTAAATCGTTGATATAGACCACATCAAGCAAGGGACCCTGCACTGAGCCCTGTTGTCGGGAACGATAGCCTTCACTGTATCCAATGCGCTTAGCATTTTCTTGCCTGCAGTGTACCATCTACAAGATGCACTGCAGCAACTTGCAAAGGCTCCTTCTGCAGCACCTCCTAAACCCGGGACCTCTGTCACCTAAAAGGGCAGCAGGCGCATGGGAGCACCATCACCAGCAAGTTCCCCTCCAAGTTACACACCCTCCTAACTTGGAAGTATATCGCCGTTCCTTCATCATTGCTGGGTCAAAATCGTGGTACTCCCTCCCTAACAGCACTGTAGGAGTGCCTTCACCACACGGAATGCAGCAGTTCATGAAGGCGGCTTGCCACCACCTTCTCGAAATCAATTAGGGATGGGCAATAAATGCTGGCCTTGCCATTGACACCCACATCCTGGAACAAATAATAATAATAAAAAGAATGCTTCTTTTGCTGTTTAACATGCAGCATCCCCAGGTTGGCACCTCATTTCTTGGTACGCCTGGTGCTATTCCTGGCATGCTTTTCTGCACTCCTCATTGAATCAGGATTGGTCTCCTGGCTTGATGGTAATGTTAGAGTGAGGGATATACCGGGCCATGAGGTTACAAATTGCGGTGGAGTAAAATTCTGCTGCTTCTGATGGCCCGCAGCGCCACATGGATGCCCAGTTTTGAGCTGCTAGATCTGTAATGTATGTACATAAGGTCTGTCCACCACCACGGATCACTACCGTTGGAGGTCCTAGGGTCATAGGTACACTTGTGCTGGGCTCGGTATATAACCTGAACTTCACCTTTGTATCTTCACTTCTGGAAGCCATTAAAGACTAACCAGTTTACACCTAGTCACTCGCTCACAGTACAGAGTTTATTGTTTCATTTCATACATATACAACTGGCGACGAGGAAAATATGAACCCACGCAAAAGAATGGCGAGCACAACACGATCGAGTACTGTTGGAATTCTCGAGAGATTCAATGAGAGAGAGGATTGGGGAGATTTCACGGATCGTCTTGACCAGTACTTCGTGGCAAACGACCTAAACAAAGACGAGGATGCAGAGAAGCGCAGGGCAGTTCTTCTCACCGTCTGTAACCCCACGATCTATGCACTCATCAAGAATCTGCTCCCACCCACTCTCCCTACAGAAAAAGATTGCAAAGAACTTTGTGCTCTAGTTCGGGAACATCTTAAACCTAAGGAAGGAATCCTCATTTCCCGATTATCGCTTCTATACGCACGTTCATCCAGAAGGCCAGGACGTTGCGGCATTTGTTGCCGACCTGAGATGTCTTGCAGGGCCTTTCAAATTTGGGCCTGTGTTTCATGATCGGGGTCAACCACAAAGCGATCTTAAGTAAGCTGCTGGCTGCGGAGATGCCGGACCTCACGACTACGTCTGCAAGACCGGGAGTCGCTCAAAGTTCGCCATTGAGGGCATACTCGACTGCATATGCAAGAAGGGGAACCGCTCAAAGCCCGCCATTGGGCACAAATCTGAGCACAATGTGTTGGCGTTGTGGGGGAAATCACTGACCCAATCAATGCCGCTTCAGGCAGTATGTATGCAGAGGGTGTGCGAAGACGGGGCATCTTCAGCGGACATGTCCGCAGCAGAGCAAGCGAGCTGTGACACACCACGTGGATGATGATCAATTCAGCGTGGATCTGGCGATGCAGCCTGAGACATTTAAGAGCTCCGAGTAGGAAGTGTATAGTATGTGTGCGTTCCTAACAAAGAACCAACCGATAATGATGGAGGTAAAATTAAATGGTGTGCCGGTATTCATAGAATTAGACACGGGTGCGAGTCAATCGATAATGAGGCAGAGGACTTTCAAAAAGCTGTGGGAGACCAAGGCAGAGAGACCCAAGCTGAGTCCAATAAATGCGAAGTTGCGTACCTACACCAAAGAGCTCCTACCAATGATCGCTAGTGCAGCAGTAAGAGTGTTGTACGAGGGAACGGTTCATGATCTACTGTTATGGATTATCCCGGGCAACGGCCCATCGTTATTTGGCAGGAGTTGACTCGAGAAAATAAAATGGAAATGGTACGATATCAAAGCTTTGTCATCAGCGGATGATGATTTGTGTGCTCAAGTGCTGAGCAAATTTCCCTCACTGTTTGAACCGGGAATTGGCAGCTTCAAGGGAGCCAAGGTGCAGATTAAACTAGGCCCAGATGCAAGGCCCATCCATCACAAAGCCAGGGCGGTCCCGCACATGATGAGACAAAAGGTCGAGCTCGAATTGGACAGGCTACAACGCGAGGGAGTCATCTCACCGGTCGAATTTAATGAATGGGCCAGTCCCATTGTTCCGGTGTTAAAGAGCAATGGCATGGTCAGGATTTGTGGAGACTACAAGGTCATGATCAACCAAGTTTCGAAACAAGATCAGTACCCGCTACCAAAAGCTGATGACCTGTTTGCAACGCTAGCCGGGGGAAAATCGTTCACCAAATTGGATCTAACGTTGGCCTACATGACACAGGAACTGGTTGAATCATCAAAGAAACTTACATGCATCAACACACACAAAGGACTGTTTATTTACAACAGATGCCTTTTTGGCATTCATTCGGCAGCAGCCATATTTCAGGGAAACATGGAGAGCCTATTGAAATCCATCCCCAGGACCGTGGTATTCTAAGACGACATCCTAGTCACAGGTCGTGACACCGCTGAGCACCTGCACAATCTGGAAAAGATTCTGTGTCGCCTGGACAAAGTGGGACTCAGGCTGAAACGTTTGAAGTGCATTTTCATGGCACCAGAGGTCAAATTACTTGGACGAAAGATTGCTGCAGATGGAATCAGGCCTACAGACATGAAAACAGAGGCCATCAAAAATGCGCCCAGGCCCCAGAATGTGACAGAGCACAGTATTAGAGCCTTTGCACAAGTTGCTCAGGAAAGGAAACGACTGAGTGTGGGATGAACTTCAAGACAGCCTTTGAGAAGTCTAGAAATCTGTTGTGTTCCCACAAGCTACTGGTACTGAATGACCCATGCAAGTTTCTAGTTTTGACCTGTGGTGCGTCGTCCTATGGAGTCGGCTGCATACTCCAGCAAGCCAATGAGTCAGGCAAACTACAACCAGTTGCATATGTGTCTCGAAGCCTGTCCAAGGCGGAAAGAGCCAAAGGCATGATAAAGAGGCTTTAGCATGAATTTATGGGGTAAAAAAAATGCACCAGTACCTGTTTGGGCTCCGCTTCGAGCTGGAAACCAATCACAAGCAGCTTATATCGTTGTTATCGGAACATAAAGGTATCAATACCAACGCGTCGTCCCGCATCCAGAGGTGGGCACTGACATTATCTGCCTATGATTATGTCATTCGCCATAGACCAGGCACCGACAACTGCGCTGATGCATTGAGCCGGTTACCGTTGCCCACACTGGAGGTGGAAACGCCAATGCCCACATGGTCATGGATGCCTTTGGGAGTGAAGGGTCGCCTGTCACTGCTCAACAAGTTAAGACCTGGACCAGCCAGGTTCCGACCCTGTCTGCTGTAAAACGTTGTGTTCTTAGCGTGGACTGGTCGACCATCCCCAAGGAAATGGATGATGAAACCAAACCCTACAGCCGTCGTAAAGATGAGCTTTCCATCCAGTCTGACTGTTTACTGTGGGGTAATCGTGTTGTAATGCCCAAGAAAGGCAGGGCGAGATTTGTACGGGAGTTACATAGTACGCATCCTGGTATTGTCATGATGAAGGCCATCGTCAGGGCCCATGTTTGGTAGCCTGGTATTGACTCGGACTTAGAGCCATGCATGCATCAGTGCAGCACTTGCATGCAGTTAAGCAATGCCCCAAAGGAAGCTCCGCTCAGGCTGTGGTCATGGCCATCCAAACCGTGATCTAGAATCCACATCGACTTTGTGGGCCCCTTCCTCAGTAAAGTGTTTTTTGTGGTGGTGGATGCATATGCCAGATGAATAGTGTGTGTATGGAGACAGAGTCAGACTGAACACTGTGAGCTCAAAGTAAAGTGTGACCTTAATCTTTTATTGCAGGCCTCCAAAGTGCCTCTCCAACCTGTGAAGACTCCTTAAATACCTGTGCTCCCAAGGGATTCTGGGATCCCTTGGGACTCCAGGAGATGAGCCCTCTGGTGGCTGTACAGAGTAAATACAAATTCAACATATATAACAATACTCCCCCCCTCCGCCCCCCCCTCCCCAAAGTCAATACTGTAACTATTTACAATGTGCGTCGATCTGGGGCCCGTCTTGCCCTGGTTGATAGTCTCGGTGTGAAAGCTGGTGTTGTTGAATCATTTGTTGGGCCCTCGCTGGGCTGCTGTGCAGCTGGCCTTGCTGGGCTGCCTGGTGTGTTGGGCCCTGCTGGGCTGCTGTGGATGATGGGTTCTGCTTCGTGGTCAACCATGGTGCCGGTTGCCACTGGTGTGTATGTTGGGGGATCAAAAAAGGTAGGGTCCAAGGTGGGTTGCTCAGGATAATCCGTGAATCTGAGTTTGATTTGGTCCAAGTGTTTCCGGTGAATGAGTCCATTTGAAAGTTTGACCCGAAACACTCTGCTCCCCTCTTTGGCCATGACAGTGCCGGGAAGCCACTTGGGACCTTGTCCATAATTTAATACAAATACAGGATCATTAATTTCAATCTCGCGTGATACATTTGCGCTATCATGGTATGCACTTTGTTGAAGCCGCCTGCTCTCTACCTGTTCATGTAGATCAGGGTGAACTAGCGAGAGCCTTGTCTTAAGTACCCTTTTCATGAGCAGTTCAGCAGGTGGGATCCCAGTGAGTAAGTGGGGTCTTGTGCGGTAGCTAAACAGGACTTGGGATAGGTGAGTCTGCAGTAAGCCTTCAGTTACCCTCTTCAAGCCTTGCTTGATGGTTTGCACTGCTCTCTCTGCCTGACCATTGGACGCTGGTTTAAACGGGGCAGATGTGACATGTTTGATCCCGTTATGGGTCATGAATTCTTTGAACTCAGCACTGGTAAAACATGGCCCGTTGTCGCTCACCAGGACATCGGGTAGGCCGTGTGTGACAAACATGGCCCGCAGGCTTTCAGTAGTAGCAGCGGATGTGCTAGTCAACATTATCTCACATTCAATCCAGTTGGAGTATGCGTCAACAACCACAAGGAACATTTTACCCAAGAACGGGCCTGCATAGTCGACGTGTATGCTAGACCACAGTTTGGAGGGCCAAGACCATAAACTTAGCGGCGTCTCTCTGGGCACATTGCTTAACTGCGAGCATGTATTACATCTGTGAACGCAGGATTCTAAGTCCACATCGATACCGGGCCACCCCACATGGGATTTGGCTATCGCTTTTATCATTACGATGCCTGGGTGGGTACTGGGGAGGTCATTGATGATGGTGTCTCTGCCCTTCTTGAGGACCACTACACCATTGCCCCACAGAAGCATTTCCACTGGGACACTGGACCAGCTCCTGTGAACCACACAGCTTTTGACGAGAGATAATAAGGGGTCCTGGGTTGTCCAGGTTTTGATCTGCCGGGTAGTGACGGGTGATTGCTCACTCTCAAATGCTTCCATAACCATGGCTAGATCTGCGGGCTGCGCCATTTCCACCCCCGTGGTGGGTAATGGCAGCCTACTGAGAGCATCGGCGCAGTTTTCTGTGCCTGGCCTGTGGCGGATGGCGTAGTTGTATGCGGACAATGTGAGCGCCCATCTCTGGATGTGGGCCGTTGCATTGGTATTTATCACTTTACTCTCAGAGAACAGGTATATAAGTGGCTCATGGTCGATTTCCAATTCAAATTTTAGCCCAAACAGGTATTGATGCATTTTCTTTACCCCATAGACACACGCTAATGCTTCTTTTTCAATCATGCTGCAGGCCCTCTCAGCATTAGACAGACTCCTGGATGCATAAGCAACCAGTTGCAGTTTCCCGAAATCATTAGCTTGTTGCAATACACACCCGACGCCATATAACGATACAAGACATGCTAGTACCAAACGTTTATATGGATCATACAACACAAGCAATTTGTTTGAGCATAACAATTTTCTCGCTTTTACAAATGCATTTTCTTGGTTTTTGCCCCAAACCCATTCGTCCCCTTTTTGTAGTAAGACAAACGTGGTTCTAACAGCGTTCTAAGACCCGGTAAGAAGTTATGAAAGTAGTTCAGGAGTCCCAGAAACAAATGCAGCTCTATCACGTTCTCGATTGCCTTTGTCTTCGCGTTGGTGGGCCTGATGCTGTCCGCCGCAATCCTCCTTCCCAGGAACTCCACTTCAGGCACCAGGAAAACGCACTTCGAGCAATTTAACCTGAGTCCCATGTGTTGAGTCGACTAAGAACCTCCTCCAGGTTCTGCAGATGCTCGACTGTGTTCCGATCTGTGACCAAGATGTTGTCCTGGAAGACCACGGTGTGTGGGACCGACTTCAATAAACTTTCCATGTTTCTCTAGAATATCGCCGCCACCAATCGCATTCCAAACAGGCATCTGTTGTAAACAAAAAGACCTTTGTGCATGTTGATGATTCCTCCAGTTTCTGCGTCATGTAGGCTGGAGTCAGATCTAGCTTCGTGAATGTCTTTGCAACGCTGGTGGGAGGAAAGAGGTCGTCAGCCTTTGATAGTGGGTATTGGTCCTGCAGGGAGAAACAATTGATAATTACTTTGTAATTGCCACAGATTCTAATGGTGCTGTCTCCCTTGAGGACTGGGACGATAGGACTGGCCCACTCGTTGAACTCGATCGGGGAAATTATGCCCTCTCTTTGCAGCCGGTCTGGCTCGATCTAGGTCTAGCAGAGTAAATACAAGGATACATACATAACAGATAGAATGTGTGATCATGTCATCCAGCAATCACACTGCCACCATTGAGAACCTGAGAGCCATGTTTGCCACACTGGTCTACCAGACATTGTTGTCAGCGACAACGGACCATGTTTCACGAACCTGGAGTTTCAAGAGTTCATGAAACGCAACGGCATAAAACACGTGAGGTCAGCCCATTCAAACCCCGTGTCCAATGGTCAAGCAGAGCGAGCAGTTCAAACCATCAAGCAGAGTCTGAAACGCGTAACTCACGGTTCCTTGCAGACACGCCTGTCACGCATACTGCTCAGTTATAGGACAAAGCCACACACACTCACCGGGGTCCTGTGGAATTCTTGATGAAGGGAGGCCTCAAAAAACCAGGCTCTCTCTAGTCTATCCTGACCTTAATGATCATGTCGAAACTCGACATCAACGCCAGCAGTGGTATCACGACCGCGCCGCGGTGTCACGCGACATATCTGTAAATGACCCAGTGTATGTACTTAACCATGGTCAAGGGCCCAAGTGGTTCCCGGGAAATGTTACGGATAAGGAGGGTAACCGGGTGTATATGGTTAAGCTCAAGAATGGGCAGATGTGCAGGAAACACATTGATCAAATCAAGCTAAGACACACTGACGAACCGTAACAGTTGGAAGAAGACACTGCGAGCTTAGACAACCAACCAACTCATGTTCAGCCATCAGAAGAACCCACTGTGGTCAACGCCCAGCCCCAAGTCGTGAGAGACTCGGAAAGCACTGGGATTTTACTAAGACGGTCAACCAGGGAGCGAAGAGCTCCGGACCATCTGAACTTGTAATATGGACTTGTGCCAAGAACTGGGCGGGGGGGGGGGAATGATGTAATGTATGTACATAAGGTCTGCCCACCAACAGGGGGCACTACCGTCAGAGGTCCTAGGGTCATAGGTATACTCGTGCTGGGCCCGGTATATAACCTGAACTTCACCTTTGTATCTTCACTTCTGGAAGCCATTAAAGACTGACTAGATTACACCGAGTCACTGGCTCACAGTACGGAGTTCATTGTATCATTTCATACACTACAAGATCTGTGATGAATCTATCCCTTTTATCACAGTGGTAGTGCCACACAACACGATGGAGGGTGTCCTCAGTGTGAAGGTGGGTCTTTGTCTCCACAATCTTCTTCTTTCGTATGGTAGTAGCAAAGCAAATCAAATGTCAATATCTAAGTTGAATATCAAGGCCAAAGCTCCCGATGTAACACCATGAATATCTTATAGGCTGCCTGTGAATTTCCTCTGAGGACAGTGCTCAATGATGTGCTCCGTGTTCTGATGAGGAGCTCCACAGTCACATGGTGGGGATGCTTTAATCTTCCACCTACAGAGTAGGTGGCATCATCTACCATGACAGGGTTCTGAGACAGGGTTCTGAGGTGGTTGACAGTTGTCCACTGTTTGCGAGGAAGATTTGATCCTTCAGGCTGTACTGTGGGATCCTCTATAAGGAATTCATTCCTTCTGTCACAGTTCTTCCAAGCATTTTGTCATCAATCAAGGCTGAGGACAGATCGCTGAAGGGCTTTGGCGCCGGTCCAAAATGTCCTTCTAATTTGAGTAGGTGGTAGGTTGTTCAAGTTGGCTTGTATCAGCATATCTCTGCTGGAGACTGCATATTCGCGGCAATGACTGTATGGTGGTCACTGCTACCAATACTGTCATGGACAGATGCATCTGCGACAGGTAGATTGGTGAGGACGAGGCCAAGTAGGTTTTTCCCTCGTGTTGGTTCTCTCACCACCTGTCTCTTCATCACATTATTAAATGCTTTTTGAAAGTCCATTTATTCAACATTTACGGCACTTCCTTCAACCCTCTCTGTTACTCCATCACAATTGGGTTAGTAAGAGACAATTTGCCTTTAACAAATCCGTGCAGGCTGTACCTTATTATCCCATGCTTCTCCAAGTGAGAATTAATGTTGTCCTTGATAAATTTATTTTTCTCTTTGTTTTTCTCTCCTCCCCCACTCCCCACCCTTCCCCTTGTCCTATTCCTTTTTAAAATGCTGTTCAACGTTAATATTTTCCAGTCCTGACAAGGATTGGCACGCCTAACACATGAACTTTTCAGTTCCCACCACAGATTCTGTCTGACCTGCTGAATGTTTCTAGCATTTTCTGTTTCTGTTTCAGATTTATAACATCTGCCATGTTTTCTTTTTTCTACATTTGGAAGTCTGCAGCTTTCTTCACAGTTTCTTGTGCTGTGAAGGTTTAATATATACAATGGTGCCCATGCTAATAGCTATTAGCATTGCATACTCTGCTGTTCTTTAATTGCCTTGTTGAATGTCAGTGCCATGGCAGGAGCCTGATGATATTTGACAAGAAAGAGCCCCATTATGATATTAGTTGGCCCTCAGTAGTAAAGTGTTGGGTTCTTTTATCTGATTACGTATCCAGAACAAGCGTGCCTTCTCCTCCTCTGAGTGAGTGGATGAGAGACTATGGCTAGCATTCTCTAATTGCACGCCAACTTTTCATTGTCCTAATGTGCCAGCCGTGGCTCAGTGGGTAGCATTTTCACTTCTGAGTCACAAGGTAATAGGTTCAAGTCCCACTTCAGAGACTTGAACACAAAATCCAGGCTGACGCACCCAGTGCAGTACTGAGGGAGTGCTGTACTGTCTGAGGTGCCGTCTTTCGGATGAGACAATAAACCAAGGCTCCGTCTGCCCTCTCAGGTGGATGTAGAAAGTCCCATGCCACTATTTCGAAGAAGAACAGCGGAGTTCTCACCGGTGCCGCGGTCAATATTTATCCCTCAACCAACATTGCTTAAAACAAAACAGATTATTTGATCATGATGACATTGCTGTTCGTGGGAGCTTGCTGTGTGCAATTGCCTGCCGTGTTTCCTACATTACAATACTTCTAAAATACTTTATTGGCTACAAATGCTTTGGGACGTCCTGAGGTCATGAAAGGTGCTATATAAATGTTAACAATCCCTTTGTTTGCTGTCCTTAATAATTGTTCCGAATGTTTGAGCACTTTAACACAAGTAAACTGATTCAGAATCACTGAAATATGCTGTCCTTTCTCTTAGTTCTTTAACTCCTAGTGCTGCATGTCCAACCCTGGAGCTGGCTCCACCCTTTTGTTACATTGAATGCATCATTATCGATATTACAATCTCATTTACACCCCATTTAGAAGTCACTCACATGTGGCAGTATAATGTGTGATCTAAGCAACAAAATAGCATTTTATTATTTGCTAGCAGCCAAAAGGGAGTAATATTTATATGTGCAACTATAAACAGATCTTTATGAAAAATAGCATTAAAAATGATTTGAATCTTAGCACAGCTCTCTATTTACTGGCAATCCAGTTCTCAGTGGGAGATTACCGACTGGCTTGTTTTTTATGTCTAAATTTTACCCAGCATTGTCAAGTACTGCAAATTATTCGAAAAGGAAACATTATGGTTTGAGAACTGAAAAATGCTGAATGCACATTTAGAAATAATTTTCTTTTAAAAGTGGGTGAAGTTTATGATGGGAAACATGATGAATATATTTAGCTCGCCTACTGGGGATGCAGCTAATCTAATTTCTGATGATATTTCAGCTTTATTGTAGCCTAGGGAGTTTTAAAAATGGTGGTGACCTGTTAAATGTTAAACTTCCTTTTCACTTTTTAGTTTGTGTATATATTTTCCATGATATCATGGTTCTGGTTTTCCCTCTTGGCTGGAGCAGGAACTCATTTGGAAGCAAAGGTGTGTGCACATGTGGCTGATTTGTGTCCACGCGCAAATCTCACATTTTTCTGTCGAAGGCTGCATGTTTAAAAGTGACTGTTGAGGCAGTACACTGATTCCTGAGGGGCACTCGAGCACTTTAGCAGCCATTTAGCTTTTTGTAAATAGGAGGAAGGAATGCAAGAGTTGAGCTAAAGGCAGCTTTCATACTTACTATCAATGTCTCCAGGTTTTCCTAATTCTCCTGTTTCCATTGAAAAAAATTATTTTGATTATATCATTACTATTCCTATCTTTGTAAATTATTTTGTTCCTTATAATCACAGAATGTTACAAGACAGAACTAGGATATTTAGACCATCAACTCTGTGCCACTGTTTTCTCCACATGAGCCACCTAATCAAATCTCATTCTCCTACTCACTCTCCACATCCTTTAATATTTCTCTTTTCCCAGTAACTACCTAATTCTTTTAAAGAATTTACACACTTTGCTTCAACGGGAGGGAAGAGGAGCAGAGGTGTCTGGGGGTACAGATACACAAATCACCAGGTTATTAAGGCCGTAAAAAGGCAAACCAAGCACCGGGGTTCATTTCCAAGGGATGGAATTGAAAACCAGAGAAGTTATATTAGTATGTTTGTATAGTACCTTGGTTAAACCACACTTGGAGTACTGTGCACAGTCCTGGTCTCCATGTTATAAAAAGGACATCGAGGCACTGGAGAAGGTGCTAAAAAGACTAACTAGTATTGAGAGGTTATACCTATCACGAAAGGCTGAACAGGCTCTTTTTGCTTAGAAAAGAGAAGACCGAGGGGTGACCCAATAGAGATCTTTTTGTGAAAGGGTTTGATAGGATAAACATAGAGAAGATGTCTCCACTTGTGGGGGAGACCAAAACTAGGGGCCATATATAAGGTTAATCAATCCAATAGGGAATTCAGGAAAAACTTACCCAAAAAGTGATGTGGAACTCGCTACCACAAGGAGTAGTTGAGGCAAATAGCACAGATGCCTTTAAGAGGAAGCAAGATAAATCCCCGAGGAAGAGAGGAATAGAAGGATATGCTGATAGGTGGGATGAAGTGGGGTGGGAGGAGGCTCGTGTACAGCATAAACTCCGACATGGACCACCAGTTGGACAGAATGGCTTGTTTTTGTCCTGCAGACTCCATGGGGGTAATTTTAACATGGGTGAACATGTAGGATTGAGTGCGAGGTTGAATCAGGAACATTTCTGAGCTTGTCGCAAAGCCGGTTCCAACCCACCGACTTCCACATTTGACTCCAGCGCATTAAGAGAGGCAGGTTGACAATTGAGATATGTTAATCACTCTATTACTGTGATATTGACATGACTTTTGCAGTTTAACTTTGCATTTCCTGGGCTTCCTGGAACTCGCCAGTGAAAGCAAGGTGAGCACACAATGGCAATTGATGGGGCTGAAGCCATGACAGGGAAATATGCCAATAAGGACTCCCTGCTCACAGCTGCTTCCTTACCTGCTTGTGTGAAAGGGTTCGCTTAGTGTTTGTGCTGGGAGGTTGCTTTACACACTTTGGAGGTATCATCTACACTATAGAATTGGGTAAGTTTGATCTGCACTTTGGAGCTCTGATCTATCAGATCAGAATGGGTGCCACTTAGGCTGTGTTACTTTGGACCTCCGATGAGGACCAAGATAGCCAGCAACAGCACCAAAAGCACCAGCAGCAGCAGGACCTGCACCAGCAAGAGTCTACTACTCACAGACCTGCAGCTCCACAGGAGAGGGGAGATAAGCAGAAACATAGAAACATAGAAAATAGGTGCAGGAGTAGGCTATTCGGCCCTTCGAGCCTACACCGCCATTCAATGAGTTCATGGCTGAATATGCAACTTCAGTACCCCATTCCTGCTTTCTCGCCATACCCCTTGATCCCCCTAGTAGTAAGGACTACATCTAACTCCTTTTTGAATATATTTAGTGAATTGGCCTCAACAACTTTCTGTAGTAGAGAATTCCACAGGTTCACTACTCTCTGGGTGAAGAAGTTTCTCCTCATCTCGGTCCTAAATGGTTTACCCCTTATCCTTAGACTGTGATCCCTGGTTCTGGACTTCCCCAACATTGGGAACATTCTTCCTGCATCTAATCTGTCTAAACCCGTCAGAATTTTAAAAGTTTTTATGAGATCCCCTCTCATTCTTTCTATGTTTCTATAAGTTGCATGTTGAGCCATGAACTCATTGAATGGCGGTGCAGGCTCGAAGGGCCGAATGGCCTACTCCTGCAACTATTTTCTATGTTTCTTCTGAACTCCAGTGAATACAAGCCCAGTTGATCCAGTCTTTCTTGATATGTCAGTCCCGCCATCCCGGGAATCAGTCTGGTGAACCTTCGCTGCACTCCCTCAATAGCAAGAATGTCCTTCCTCAAGTTAGGAGACCAAAACTGTACATAACACTCCAGGCGTGGCCTCACCAAGGCTCTGTACAACTGTAGTAACACCTCCCTGCCCCTGTACTCAAATCCCCTCGCTATGAAGGCCAACATGCCATTTGCTTTCTTAACCGCCTGCTGTACCTGCATGCCAGCCTTCAATGACTGATGTACCATGACACCCAGGTCTCATTGCACCTCCCCTTTTCCTAATCTGTCACCGTTCAGATAATAGTCTGTCTCTCTGTTTTTACCACCAAAGTGGATAACCTCACATTTATCCACATTATAATTCATCTGCCATACATTTGCCCACTCACCTAACCTATCCAAGTCACTCTGCAGCCTCATAGCATCCTCCTCGCAGCTCACACTGCCACCCAACTTAGTGTCATTCACAAATTTGGAGATACCACATTTAGTCCCCTTGTCTAAATCATTAATGTACAATGTAAACAGTTGGGGCCCCAGCACAGAACCTTGCGGTACCCCACTAGTCACTGCCTGCCATTCTGAAAAGTACCCATTTACTCCTACTCTTTGCTTCCTGTCTGCCAACCAGTTCTCAATCCACATCAGCACACTACCCCCAATCCCATGTGCTTTAACTTTGCACTTTAATCTCTTGTGTGGGACCTTGTCGAAAGCCTTCTGAAAGTCCAAATACACCACATCAACTGGTTCTCCCTTGTCCACTCTACTGGAAACATCCTCAAGAAATGACATGATAGGTCCAAGTCAGCATGGATTTTTGAAAGAGAAATCATGCTTGACAAATCTTCTGGAATTGCTGCTATGACATCCTTAATAATTGATTCCATCATTTTACCCACTACCGATGTCCGGCTGACCGGTCGATAATTCCCTGTTTTCTCTCTCCCTCCTTTTTTAAAAAGTGGGGTTACATTTGCTACCCTCCACTCCATAAGAACTGATCCAGAGTCTATGGAATGTTGGAAAATGACTGTCAATGCATCCTCTATTTCCAAGACCACCTTCTTAAGTACTCTGGGATGCAGTCCATCATGCCCTGGGGATTTATCGGCCTCAATCCCATCAATTTCCCCAACACAATTTCCCGACTAATAAGGATTTCCCTCAGTTCCTCCTTCTTACTAGACCCTATGACCCCTTTTATATCCGGAAGGTTGTTTGTGTCCTCCTTAGTGAATACCGAATCAAAGTACTTGTTCAATTGGTCTGCCATTTCTTTGTTCCGCGTTATGACTTCCCCTGATTCTGACTGCAGGGGACCTATATTTGTCTTTACTAACCTTTTTCTCTTTACATGGCTATAGAATTTTTTGCAGTCCATCTTAATGTTTCCTGCAAGCTTTCTCTCGTACTCTATTTTCCCTGCCCTAATCAAACCCTTTGTACTCCTCTGCTGAGTTCTAAATTTCTCCCAGTCCCCGGGTTCGCTGCTATTTCTGGCCAATTTGTATGCCACTTCCTTGGCTTTAATACTATCTCTGATTTCCCTTGATAGCCACGGTTGAGCCACCTTCCCTTTTTTATTTTTACGCCTTGACAGGGATGTACAATTGTTGTAGTTCATCCATGCGGTCTCTAAATGTCTGCCATTGCCCATCCACAGTCAACCCCTTAAGTATCATTCGCCAATCTATCCTAGCCAATTCACGCCTTATACCTTCAAAGTTACCCTTCTTTAAGTTCTGGACCATGGTCTCTGAATTAACTGTTTCATTCTCCACCTTAATGTAGAATTCCACCATATTATGGTCACTCTTCCCCAAGGGGCCTCGCACAACGAGATTGCTAATTAATCCTCTCTCATTACACAACATCCAGTCTAAGATGGCCTCCCCCCTAGTTGGTTCCTCGACATATTGTTCTAGAAAACCATCCCTTATGCACTCCAGGAAATCCTCCTCCACCGTATTGCTTCCAGTTTGGTTAGCCGAATCTATATGCATATTAAAGTCACCCATGATAACTGCTGCACCTTTATTACATGCACCCCTAATTTCCTGTTTGATGCCCTCCCCAACATCACTACTACTGTTTGGAGGTCTGTGCACAACTCCCACTAACGTTTTTTGCCCTTTGGTGTTCTGCAGCTCTACCCATATAGATTCCACATCATCCAAGCTAATGTCCTTCCTAACTATTGCATTAATCTCCTCTTTAACCAGCAATGCTACCCCACCTCCTTTTCCTTTTATTCTATGCTTTCTGAATGTTGAATACCCTTGGATGTTGAGTTCCCAGCTCTGATCATCCTGGAGCCACGTCTCTGTAATCCTAATCACATCATATCTGTTAGCATCTATTTGCACAGTTAATTCATCCACCTTATTACGGATACTCCTTGCATTAAGACACAAAGCCTTCAGGTTTGTTTTTTTAACACCCTTTGTCCTTTTAGAATTATGATGTAATGTGGCCCTTTTTGTTTCTTGCCTTTGTTTACTCGGCCTTCCACTATTGCTTTTTACCTTTCTGCTATCTGTTTCTGACTCCATATTACTTCGCCCTGTCTCGCTGCATAGGTTCCCATCCCCCTACCATATTAGTTTAAACACTCCCGAACTGCATTAGCAAATGTTACCCCTAGGACATCAGTTCCAGTCCTGCCCAAGTGCAGACCGTCCCTTTTGTACAGGTCCCACTTCCCCCAGAACTGGTTCCAATGTCCCAGGAATTTGAATCCCTCCCCCTTGCACCACTGCTCAAGCCACGTATTTATTCTAACTATCCTGCTCCCTCTACTCTGATTAGCACGTGGCACTGGTAGCAATCCAGAGATTACTACCTTTTGAGGTCCTACTTTTTAATTTAACTCCTAGCTCCCTAAATTCAGCTTGTAGGACCTCTTCCCGCTTCTTACCTATATCGTTGGTACCTACATGTACCACGACAACTGACTGTTCACCTTCTCTCTCCAGAATGCTCTGCAGCTGCTCCGAGACATCCTTGACCCTTGCACCAGGGAGGCAACATACCATCCTGAAGTCTCGCTTGCGGCCGCAGAAACTCCTATCTATTCCTCTTAAAATAGAGTCCCCTATCACTATAGCTCTCCCACTCTTTTTCCCGCCCTTCTGTGCAACAGAGCCACCCATGGTGCCATAAATCTGGCTGCTGGTGCCTTCCCCTGGTATGTCATCTCCCCCAACAGTATCCAAAATGGTATATCTGTTTTGGAGGGAGATGACCGCAGGGGATTCCTGCACTACCTTCCTGCTCTTGCCTTGTCTTTTGGTCACCCATTTACTATCTGTCCTAACCCTTACCTGCGGTGTGACCAACTCACTAAATGTGCTATCCACAACATCCTCAGCATTGCGCATGCTCCAGAGTGAGTCCATCCGCAGCTCTAGTGCTGTCATGCGGTCTGTCAGGAGCTGCAGCTGGACACACTTCCCGCACACATAGTAGTCAGTGTCCCTGATTTCCCACATAGCACAGGAGGAGCATGACACGGGTCCGAGCTCTCTTGCCATGACTTAACCCTTAAATTAATTTACTTACTAAAATTTACTTAAACACCAAACAGCTACTTAGTAGTTCGAGAGGTCCAGCTCGCAGGAGGTGATACTTGGCACACAGGGTCTACAGGCATAGGATAAGTTTCTTTGACATGTTTGAAAACCGGTGTCTCAGGAGGCTCAGGGTGCCGTGTCAGGTGATGACAGACATTTGCAGGCTGCTGTAACAAGACCTGCTGCCAACTCGACCAGTGGCTGTCAATATCACCACCAACCTCAAATTTTTTGCCTTTGGATCCTTCCAGGGCTTAGCTGGAGACATTTGAGGTCTCCTATGGCCGACAAATGCATAAGACAGGTGACTGATGGCTTGTTTGCCAGGGCCACCAATTATGTCAACTTTTCCTGTGATGACGACAGTCAGAATGAACGGTTGCTCGGATTTGCAGCTCGGGCTTCCACTCCATCAATGTGTAGCTGGTGTGCAACCACAAAAAGGTGTTTACGCAGGTGTGGCAAGATATTTGGGAAGCTGCCATGAAACTTTCACTCTGTGAAAGTCCACCCTCCCTGATCTCTCTTCACCTCAAAGCACAAGTATCGACTGGCTGGTTGGAGACAAGGGATACACACTTAAAATATAGCTGATGACACCTCTCAGAAACCCGAGGAATGAGGCCCAGGAGTGATACAATGAATGCCATATGACCACCAGATGTGTGATTGAACAAGCCATCGACATGCTGACGATGCGCTTCTGGTGCCTGGACAGATCTGGAGGTGCCCTTCAGTACACATCAGCCAGGGTCTCCAGAATGGTCGTGGTGTGCTGCACTTTGCACAACATTGCCCAGCAATGAGGTTTGGACCTGCAGGAGGATCAAAGAGCTGAGCACAGAGCCTCTTCGAAGGATTCCGAGTAGGAGGAGGAAGGTGATGTGGGCAATGCAACACCAGTGGTGAATGTTGCTGTCCGGGATGCCTTCATTATTGCATGGTCTGCATAAGTCCTGTGACGGCATACTCTCAAAGGGCGTGGGCTTCTCTGAGGAGTCGTCATCATGGATGACCTGGACCAATTCCTGCTGGACGCGTGAAGGCCCTGTGGGAGATAAAAGAAATAAATGAATGACTACTGTCATGCTTGAAGCTATCATTATGTCTATGATCATATTTTAGTGGCTGTTGACATCAAGTCAACAAGACTGAGTGTCGTATGCCTTGTGGCTGGCTGATATTTAATTCTGTCACCAAGTAGCTGGGAGGCCCTGTCTCTGATGGCCAGGCATGCTGAGATGCTGCTGATCTCCAGCGCCACCTCCTCTGCAGACATCAATTGAGAGACACCTGGAGGGCCACTTCCGGTTCTCTGTCTTTCCCTAGTCTTCTCTGCTGTCACTGCTTATGAGTGAGAGCAAATGGCATGTGTTCACCCAATGGATGGAGAGCATTTGCAAGGATGACTATCAGGGAGAGGCATGAAATTGGATAAGGGTGAGTGTCAGTGGTGGATGGATAGATGGGGATGTGAGTAAGAGCATCAACAGAGATGGATGGTTTCACCTGAAAGGTAAGTTGGTGTGAGGTGTGACGTGCTGCAGTAGGCTTCAGAAGGCAGAGTGAGGATGTTAGGGTGATACACACGACAGGATATAGATGAATGCGGCACTGTACTCGCCTTTCCTGCCCTGCTTAGGTTATTGAATTGCTTGCTGCATTGAATCCAGGAGCGGGCACCATGTTCCTGTTGCTGACCTCCTGGGCAACCTCCAAACCATGTCTTCTTTGTGTCACCTGGAGGCTTTTTCCTCCCTTCAGTAGGGGAGAGAATCTCCCTCCAGGCTGTTACCGCCCCCAGCAGCATATCCAGGGCGGCATCGCTGAAGTGGGGCACAACCTTTAACCTTCTACCTTCCACGGCAACACTTCTTTCTCTCACCTTCCCACCTCTAACTGCTGCAACGTACATGTTTGGCGTGTCCCTTTAAATAGTGGCGTTTAAATCGTGTCATGTGTGTCGTCATCACGGCCGCTGATGCTAATTGGACGTGAAACCAGGAAGTAAAATGAAAATGAGGTGGCTCAGTTAAAAAAAAACACTGACAGACGTGCTGCATTTATTTCCGGGTTTCCTGTGTGCTATTGGGCTCCCCGCTCCCAGCACAACTTCACATTAAAATCTAGTCCTAGGTAGTTGATGGTCGAGAATTTCACTTTGCTGACCGGTAGAATCAATCTGATCAGCATTTACCTGGTAACTGTTGTGATCTTGACTACAATTATCTAATCACCCCTTAACCTTCTCAGTGCCAATGAAAAAAGTTTCAACTTCTCAAGAGTTCCTTTATAACTGTAACCCCTGATCTCTGTGTTGTGTTTGTATAACATAAGTATACTCCCTGTACACTCAATGTACAGTTACATAAGACTACTGGATGTACCTTCACACTGTATACACTATGCTTGTACCATCAGAGGGTGCAACTGGTGGAGACCTAGGGGTCACTTGTACACGACAGGTAACCAGGTATAAAAGGGAGCTCACCATGCTGTATCCTCACTCAGGAGCTGCAATAAATGGACTAAGGCCACCACAGTTCAAGTACAATACCTTGCCTCGTGGAGTCATTACTAGAGTGCTTACAGATACAACACTCTGGTAATATCCTAGTGAATCTACATTGTACCTTTTCCATTGCTTTTATAGCTTTCCTATAATTGAATGACTTGTGCTGCTATCTTTTAATGGTGTGTGCACACAAATTGCTCCTTTACTCCATTTAATATATCACATTATAAGGTGTATTCTGTTTCCCTATCTTAATTTCCAAAATGTATTACTTCACATTTGTTTGCATTGAACAGCACATGTCACATTTCTGCCCACAATGCTAGCCTACCTATGTTCTCCTGCAATCTCTCTCAATCTTCAACACAATTTAGCAGAATTGTAAATCATCAGGTCCTGATGATTTCTGTACTTTAAATTTGAGTAACATGTATAGTAACAACTCTCTTTGAATAATAACCTGCACTACTGATTGACACCTACCGGAACATGTAAAACTAAATACAGGTATTGCAATTAATGCACTAACTGAGGGTTACATTTTTGTTCTATGTGGATAAGAGAAAGTCATCCTGTAGGTGGGCAAAAGGTCCTTGCCTGTGATCAGTCACCTTTTATGATTTGAGGAAGTGCTTTGATGAAGTCAATTGGGCAGGCCACATTGTCCGCATGCCCGACACAAGACTCCCAAAGCAAGCGCTCTACTCGGAACTCCTACATGGCAGGCGATCCGCAGGTGGGCAGAGGAAACATTTCAAGGACATCCTCAAAGCCTCCTTGATAAAGTGCAACATCCCCACCGACACCGGAATCCTTGGCCAAAGACCACCCTAAGTAGAGGAAGAGCATCCGGGAGGGCACTGAGCACCTCGAGTCTCATCACCGAGAGCATGCAGAAAACAAGCGCAGGCAGCGGAAGGAGCATGCGGCAGACCAGACTCCCCACCCACCCTTTCCTCCAACAACCGTCTGTCCAACTTGTGACAGAGACTGTAATTCCTGTATTGGACTGTACTGTCATCTAAGAACTCACTTTTGAAGTGGGAGGATGTCTTCCTCGATTTCGAGGGACTGCCTATGATGATGATGTTGTAGGAGTATGTGAAATGAATGGAATACTAGATACATGAGGGTGGGTTACAAGACTATTATTCCTTTGTAAAGGGGTAGGGGGATTCAGATGATGTTATAAATTGCAAGCTGAGATGTAGGCAAGTACTTCATTGTCTGTAAAGGGTTTTGAAGTGTCCTGAGTTTGTGAAAGACACTATAGAAATGAGAGTCTTTCTTTACTAACATTTAAAGAAAATGTTGTAGTTTTCTTTCTGTTATGCAGTGAAGGACACTGAACAAGTGGTAGAAGAATCTGCAGGATAACAGATCACTCTAGGTTAGTACAATTGCAACTTGAGACCTAAAGGTGTCTCAAGCAAGTTTATTTCAAGGATTTATTGGTTTATGTTATGTGTGCAATAAAGGTTTAAACTAAGTACTGTTTAACTAAGCAAGATACAATCTTGTTTCTGCTTTATTTGGGCCCAAAGTGCTTGATTCCAAAATGGCTGGCCTTTTATACCAGAGCAACACCCTGTGCGTGCTGCTCAGTGGCCTCCAACAATGACACCATCTGGTGGCTACAAACAGCATGTACATACATGACAATACCCTCCTCTGAGATCTTATCACAGTCTTTCACAGGTTGAGACGATCCGGTGCTTTACGCTCCCAGGTTGACCGTCTCAGTTCGATTCCGGCCTTGGGTGAATGGGCGGAGTCTGTTGTGGCTGATGGCTGGATGGCTGACTTGTTGGGGGTGGCAGTGGCCATGTCAGTTTTTATTGAACAAGTCCATGATAGAAATTCTGGGTTCACTGATGACTCTCGAGTCCACTGAAGGCTGCTGGTAGGTTGGTTGGTCGTCGACGGTTTCTTCGTCCGACTGCTCTGGCTCATCTGTGTACCTCAGCTTTGTTTGATCCATGTGTTTCCTGCAAGTTTGCCTATTCTTGAGCTTAATAACAAATACTCTGTTGCCCTCCTTGGCCATGACCATACCAGCGACCCATTTGGGACCCAGACCATAATTCCACACATATACAGGATCATTAACAGAAATCTCACGTGATACAGTTGCGCGATCGTGGTACCTTTGTTGACTTTGTCTTCTATACTCAACATGATTACTTAAATCCGGGATATCTTGGTCTTAAGACCTCTTTTCATCATGAGTTCAGCAGGCAAGACCCCTGTGAGTGTGTGGGATCTTGTCCTGTAACTCAGCATTATGCAAGACAAGCAGGTCTGCAGTGACCCTTAGGTTACTCTCCTCATGCTTTGCTTGATAATTTGTACTGCACGTTCTGCTTGCCCGTTGGACGCAGGCTTGAATGGTGCTGACCTTACATGTTTTATACCGTTAAGTTTTACAAACTCCTGAAACTCCTGACTGGTGAAGTACGACCTATTGTCGCTCACCACTATGTCAGGCAGACCATGTGTCGCGAACATGACATTGAGATTCTCTATGGTTGCTGTGGACGTACTGGATAACATGATTATGCATTCTATCCACTTCGAATAAGCATCCACCACCACTAAAAACATCTTGCCCAGGAAGGGACCTGCAACATCTACATGGATCCTGGACCAAGTTTTGGATGGCCATGACCACAGACTCAGCGGCGATTCTGCTGGTGCTTTGCTGAGCTGCATGCAGGTGTTGCACTGATGCACGCATGCTTCCAGCTCAGCAATTCCTGGCCACCATACTTGGGACCTGGCGATGGCCTTCATCATCACTATACCCGGATGTGTGCTGTATTGCCCCACAATATGCAATCTGCTTGAATAGACAGTTCATCCTTGCGATGAATGTACGGTTTGGCCTCCTCGCACATTTGCTTAGGTATGGCAGACCAATCCCCTTTGAAGATGCAACTCTTTACCACCGATAATATCGGGTCCTGGCTGGTCCAGGTCTTAACTTGTTGAGCCGTGACAGGGGTGCCTTCACTCTCAAAAGCATCCATGATTAACATTAAATCTGCCGGTTGTGGCGTTTCCACCTCCGGTGTGGGCAACGGCAACCGGCTCAAAGCATCGGTATTATTCTCTGTGCCAGGTGTGTGGCGAATGACATAATCATAGGCAGATAATGTCAGCGCCCACCTTTGGATGCCGGATGAAGCGTTGGTATTGATATCTTTGCTCTCGGAAAACAACAAAATGAGCGGCTTGTGATTGGTCTCTAATTCAAACCTCAGATCAAACAGGTATTGATGCATCTTTTTAACACTGTACACACACGCTAAAGCTTCTTTTTCTACCATACTGTAGGCTCTTTCTGCTTTAGACAACCTTTTGGATGCATACGCGACAGATTGAAGTTTCCCCAACTCATTGGCTTGTTGTAACACGCATCCAATTCCATATGACGATGCGTCACAGGACAAAACTAAATGTTTACATGGGTCATAATGTACCAGCAACTTGTTCGAACAAAGCAGATTGGTGGCTTTCTCGAAAGCTCTGTCTTGCAATGCGCCCCAAACCCAGATGTTGCCTTTTCTCAATAACATATGCAATGGTTCAAGTAAGGTAGGAAGTTACCAAAGTAGTTGAGTAGACCCAGGAACGAACGCAGCTCCGTCACGTTCTGCAGCTTGGGTGTATTCTTGATGGCTTTGGTTTTCAATTCAGTAGGTCTGATGCCATCAGTGGCGATTTTCCTCCCGAGGAATTCGACCTCCGGTGCCATGAAGACGCACTTCGAGCGTTTAAGTCTGAGTCCCACTCTGTTCAAATGCAGTAGAACCTCTTCCAGGTTGTTCAGATGTTCCTTCGAGTCACGACCGGTGATCAGGATGTCATCTTGGAACACGACGGTTCTGGGAACGAACTTCAGTAGACTTTCCATATTCCTCTGGAATATTACTGCAGCCGAGCTAATTCCAAACAGACACCTGTGGTAAATAAACAATCCTTTGTGCGTCCTAATGCACATAAGTCTCTTCGACGTCGCGACCAACTTCTGCGTCATATAGGCCAACGTCAAGTCCAGTTTTGTAAACGACTTCCCTCCGGCTAGCATTGCAAATAAGTCATCAGCCTTCGGTAATGGGTACTGATCTTGTTTCGAAACCCTGTTGATCGAAGCCTTGTAGTCTCCACAGATTCTGATTGTGCCATCACTTTTCAGCACAGAAACAATGGGGCTGGCCCATTCATTAAATTCGACCGGTGATATGATCCCTTCACACTGGAGTCTGTCCAGTTCAATTTCGACTTTTTCTCTCATCATATACAGCACTACCTGAGCTTTATGATGGACGGGTCTTGCATCTGAGTCCACGTGGATCAGCACCTTGGCTCCCGTGAAGTTGCCGACACCCGGTTCGAACAGTGAGGGGAACTTGCTCAATAGTTGGGCACATGTATCTTCCTCCGAGGACAATGCCTTTATGTCATTCCAGTCGCATCTGATTTTCTCCAACCAGCTCCTGCCGAGCAGCGTTGGGCCATTGCCTGGAACAATCCACAGCGGTAACTCGTGAACTGCACCGTTATACGACACATTAATTTGTGCACTGCTAATCATCTTTATCAGTTCTTTGGTGTACGTACGCAGCTTGGCGTTAACGGGGCTCAGCCTGGGCCTCACAGTCTTAGTATCCCACAGCTTATTAAATGCCCTCTCATTCATGATCGATTGACTCGTCCCTGTGTCCAGTTCCATCGATACCGGTATCCCGTTAAACTTCATATGAATTAAAATTGGTTTACTCTTGGTTATGAAAGAGTACAGTCCATACACTTCCTCCTCTGGCATCTCGGATTGCGTATCCGGCTCCGCGCTAGTCTGACTCTCATCCTCCACGTGGTGTGTCGCAGCTCGTTTGCTCATCTGCAGACACTTGCGCTGGAGATGCCCCGCTCTCAGACAGCCTTTGCAACTATATTGCTTACAGCGGGCACTGCTGGTGCCGATGATTTCCCCCACAACGCCAACATGGAGAAGTCGGATATATTCCCGCTGGCGGACTTTGGGCAGCCACAGGTTTCGCAAACGCAACTGGATAGGCCCTGCCACGTACTGCTCTGCCGATCACCGAATCAATCGCATTTACAGTACTTGCCGAGGTTCGGTTCTTCACCGACATTTGCTTTAAACTCCTGTCCGTCATCATACATGATTGAGTGATCTGGATGGCCCTCTTTAAATCCAACTCCTCCACCGCCAGAAGTTTGAGCAGGATCACCTCGCGGTTGATACCGATAACAAAGAAGTCCCGCAGCATGTCTGCCAACATCGTCCCGAACTTGCTCGGTCCCGCTAGATGTCTCAGGTTGGCAACGAATTCCACCGCGCTCTGGCCCTCCGATCGAACATGTGTATAAAATCTGTATCTCGAGATGATGATGCCATTGTCTGGCTTGAGGTGCTCCCATACCAAGTACACAACTCCTCATATATTTTCTCTGTTGGATCACTAGGCATGAGTAGATCCATCATCAGACCGTAGATCTTTGAACCGCACACAGCGAGGAACACGGCCCGGCGCCGATCTGCATCGTTGACCCCCTTCATTTTGTTGGCCACGAAGTACTGGTTCAAATGGCTCACAAAGTCTGCCCAATCTTCTCCCTCCACGAATCGCTCTAAAAATCCAATTGTGCTCATTTTGCAAACAAAGGTTCTTGTATTCTCTTCGCCAAATGTTATGTATGCAATAAAGGTTCAAACTGAGTAATGTTAAGCTAAGCAAAGTACAACCTTGCTTCTGCTTTATTTGGGCCCAAAGTGCCTGATTCCAAAATGGCTGGCCTTTTATACCAGAGCAGCACCCTGTGCGTGCTGCTCAGTGGCCTCCAACAATGACACCATCTGGTGGCTACAAACAGCATGTACATATATGACAGTTTACCAACTGCATCCACTGTGGTGTGCACTGAAGAATATTTGATGTAATGCATTGTGTCTCCCCTAATGTACTGATACGTTCTTCAGTAAGATGTTTAATTATATGATTTGGGTTCCTGAGGATTAGAACCTTGTTATCATTTCAATTTTAGAACTGTACATTGTCTCACTAGGTTCCAGCAAAAGGAATCGACATTCAAGTATAATTTAAACAATAGGGCCTCATTATTTGATGGCGTGCGCATGTTATCACAGGAGCTATATTTGCTAATTTCCCCATGCCTGTAGTTTCAGAAGAGTTCATGCGGTCTCCCACCGGGACAGTCTAGCCAGGATATCTAGGGCCACCTACACTATGGTTAATTGCCAAAGTAAATGTTTTTCGCCAGGAATACAGGCTCAAATATTTTCAAATGCCCACTGTTCCAAATAGTTTTTGAAGTGTTCAATATCGTCTTTTTTTAAAAAAAGTAGAGTGAGAAATATTTTATGATCTGTTGACAACTGTAAATGTTCCACTGCAAAGAAAACACGTTCTTCTGGGTATCAGTATTTAGTTACTAAAATGGTTTTGGCTGCTGTTAACATCTGGAAAGGGACAGAATGCATGTTGACAGCTAAATCACTATAAATTGTAGCTGACAAGGGTTTGCAGTTGCACTTAGTGTAATCTGACCAGTTTTATGTCACGTTGTAACAAATAAAGCACTAAAACTAGGTCATTGAAATCTTTTCTTAATAAACTGTAACAGCACAAAGTACTATTCAATAAAGCTGTTGTGGTGTTAAACTATTTGGCATATCTATATAAATGAGTGGTTGTTATCGGTATTGTTGTTAGTGTTATTGAGTCAGGTTGATACTACTGACAACGGCATGGTTTTCATTCATGTGTGGACTCCAGCATGAACATATATGCACATTGGCTGAATGTAAAGGCTACATTGATTCCCTAAGGTTTACAAAATTAGCTTGGAATGTTTTATCCTATTATCTAAAGTCAAAATGTAAGAGCATCCATGCACACTTATGGCAAATTCTCTAACCTGAAGTTTGATATTTTGCAACATGAAAACCGCAGTCAGTATTTGTTTTATTTGACCCATAAGCTGAAATCAGTGCAAAATGGATGAAAGCTTTCGGTTTTATTTACAAACGGGCCGGAATTTTCACATTGCAGAGCGTTTGGGAGCAGATAGATCAGCAGTTAAAAGCACTGAAACTGACAGCGCATCGGGAACCTGCTATTATCCCGCCAATTTCCGCAGTTATCTGGGGCGCATTTCGAAGCGCATCACGGACCCGCTCGGGAGAGGCGGGTGACCTCACTGAGATTGTTAACTGCTCATTCAGAGACCCTGAGCAGCGTTTTTAACGTGAGGTTTCAACTTTAAGTAGTTGCGCACAAGATTCACGGACCTCGGGAAGCTCACCTGTGAAGGAGAGGCGGGAGCTCAGTGGCCATTGTGCTAGTTCATTAAGTGACAGCTGGAAAAAGCAAAAATACACATACCTTACACCTGCTTCCTTGCCTAAGGGAAAAGCTCTTGCTGACACCATTTTGTGCAGAGATTTGGCTTTCAGGAGTTTGCAGGTGTTTTCTGCAACCTCGGAAGCCAACTCTCACCCAATTGCAAGGCACTCTCAATACATTGGAGGATTGGGCCTCTGATCTTCACTTTACCTGGCATCTATCAGATCAACATGGGTGCTGCTTATGCTGTCTCACCTTGGACCTCAGATTCAGATCAAGATGAGCCCCAGCACCAGCCACACCAGCACCAACAGCACCAGCAGCCTTCTCCTCATGGACCTGATGCTACGCAGGAGAGAGGGGATTACCACAGGGGTACACCATGCCAGAGGCCAATTGCTCGAGGTGGCAAAGCCTCATATTATTCTTATGTACCCCAGAGGAGGACTCCTGGTTCTTCCGGACCAACAAAACGAATTGCTTACTTATGTTTTTGTGACCCCTACCTTTTCACCTCTGAATTAAAATGGATGGAGCACACCCAGCACCCATTCTGATAGTTGCCCCCCTACATTGCATCAGAATATTGTTAGTGTCATAGGATACGGTAATGAGGCTTAAGCCGTCTTAAAGTTATATATGTGATTGCCACTCTTTGGTATATCTGAATTCCAGATTATGTTAAACTTGATAATTCTGTGGCCGATTCCCACAGGTGTGCTACAAATTTTATTTTCTGTATTTTAGCAATGTTATTTGCAAATATGTCAAGATGAGCATTACCTCTTGTGGCTTGTCTGTCACATTAGGGCAAGAAGCTGGCGTGCAGTACATTTACAAACTCCGATTAAAAACAACTTGACTGTTCGCAATTTATATTGGCCTGAATCAGCTTTAATTAACATCACCACTAATTTTGTCCGTTTATAGAAACATAGAAACATAGAAAATAGGTGAAGGAGTAGGCCATTCGGCCCTTCGAGTCTGCACCGCCATTCAATATGATCATGGCTGATCATTTTTGCAACTTTAGTACCTCATTCCTGATTTCTCTCCATACCCCTTGATCCCTTTAGCCGTAAGGGCCACATCTAACTCCCTTTTGAATATATCTAATGAACTGGCCTCAACAAATTTCTGTGGTAGAGAATGCCACACATTCACAATTCTCTGAGTGAAGAAGTTTCTCCTCCTCTCGGTCCTTACCCCTTATCCTTAGACTGTGACCCCTGGTTCTGGACTTCCCCAACATTGGGAACATTCTTCCTGCATCTAACCTGTCCAATCCAGTCAGAATTTTATATGTTTCTATGAGATCCCCTCTCATCCTTCTAAACTCCACTGAATATAAGCCTAGTCGATCCAATCTTTCTTCATATGTCAGTCCAGCCATCCCGGGAATCAGTCTGGTGAACCTTCGCTGCACTCCCTCAATAGCAAGATTGTTCTTCCTCAGATTTGGAGACCAAAACTGTACACAATATTCAAGGTCTGGCCTCACCAAGGCCCTGTAAAACTGCAGTAAGACCTCCCTGCTCCTCTACTCCAATCCCCTAGCTATGAAGGCCAACATGCCATTTGCTTTCTTCACCGCCTGCTGTACCTGCATGCCAACTTTCAATGACTGATGTACCATGACACCCAGGTCTCGTTGCACCTCCCCTTTTCCTAATCTGTCACCATTCAGGTAATATTCTGCCTTCCTGTTTTTGCCACCAAAGTGGATAACTCACATTTATCTACATTATACTGCATTTGCCATGCATTTGCCCACTCACCTAACCTGTCCAAGTCAACCTGCAGCTTCTTAGCATCCTCCTCACAGCTCACACTGCCACCCAGCTTAGTGTCATCTGCAAACTTGGAGATATTACATTCAATCCCTTCATCCAAATCATTAATGTATATTGTAAATAGCTGGGGTCCCAGCACTGAACCTTGCGGTACCCCACTAGTCACTGCCTGCCATTCTGAAAAGGACCCATTTATTCCTATTCTTTGCTTCTTGTCTGCCAACAAGTTCTCTATCCACGTCAATATATTATCCCCAATACCATGTGCTTTAATTTTGCACACTAATGTCTTGTGTGGGATCTTGTCAAAAGCCTTTTGAAAGTCGAAGTACACCACATCCACTGATTCTCCCTTGTCTACTCTCTAGTTACATTCTCAAAAAATTCTAGAAGATTTGTCAAGCATGATTTCCCTTTCATAAATCCATGCTGACTTGGACCGATCCTGTCACTGCTTTCCAAATGCGTTGCTATTACATCCTGAATAATTGATTCTAACATTTTCCCCACTACTGATATCAGGCTAACCAGTCTATAATTCCCTATTTTCTCTCTCCCTCCTTTTTTTAAAAGTGGGGTTACATTAGCTACCCTCCAATCCATAGGAACTGATCCAGAGTCTATAGAATGTTGGAAAATGACCACCAATGCATCCATTATTTCTCGGACCACTTCCTTAAGTACTCTGGGATGCAGACTATCAGGCCCTGGGGATTTATCGGCGTTTAATCCCATCAATTTCCCTAACACAATTTCCTGACTAATAAAGATTTCCTTCAATTCCTCCTTCTCGCTAGAACCTCGGTCCGCTAGTATTTCCGGAAGATTATTTGTGTCTTCCTTAGTGAAGACAGAACCAAAGTATTTGTTCAATTGGTCTGCCATTTCTTTGTTCCCCATTCTAAATTCACCTGATTCTGACTGCAAGGGACCTACATTTGTCTTCACTAATCTTTTTCTCTTCACATATCTATAGATGCTTTTGCAGTCAATTTTTATGTTCCCTGCAAGCTTACTCTCCTATTTTATTTTCCCCCTCCGAATTAACCCTTTGTCCTCCACTGCTGAATTCTAAATTTCTCCCAGTCCTCAGGTTTGCTGCTTTTTCTGGCCAATTTATTTACCTCTTCCTTGGATTTAACACTATCCTTAATTTCCCTTGATAGCCACGGTTGAGCTACCTTCCCCGTTTTATATTTACGCCAAACAAGGATGTACAATTGTTGAAGTTTATCCATATGATCTTTAAATATCTGCCATTGCCTATCCACCGTCAACCCTTTAAGTATCATTCGCGAGTCTATCCTAGCCAATTCACGTCTCATACCATCGAAGTTACCTTTCTTTAAGTTCAGGACCCTAGTCTCTGAATTAACTGTGTTGCTCTCCATCTTAATGAAGAATTGCACCATATAATGTTCACTCTTCCCGAAGGAGCCACGCACAACAAAATTGCTAATCAATCCTCTCTCGTTACACAACACCCAGTCTAGGATGGCCAGCTCTCTAGTTGGTTCTTCGACATCTTGGTGTAGAAAACCATCCCTTATACACTCCAGGAAATCCTCCTCCACCGTATTGCTACCAGTTTGGTTAGCCCAATCTATGTGCAGATTAAAGTCATCCCTGATAACTGCTGTACCTTTATTGTATGCATCCCTAATTTTGATGCCATCCCCAACTCACTACTACAGTTTTATGGTCTATACACAACTCCCACTAGTGTTTTCTGCCCTGTGCCGTTCCGCAGCCCTACCCATATAGATTCCACATCATCCAAGCTAATGTCCTTCCTTACTATTGCGTTAATCTCCTCTTTAACCAGCAAAGCTACCCCACCTCCTTTTCCTTTCTGTCTATCCTCCTGAATATTGAATACCCCTGGATGTTGAGTTCCCAGCCTTGGTCACCCTGGAGCCATGTCTCCGTAATCCCAATTACATCATACCCGTTAACAGCTATCTGCGCAGTTAATTCATCCACCTTATTACGAATGCTCCTCGCTTTGAGACACAGCCTTCAGGCTTATTTTTTTAACATTCTTTGTCCTTTCTGGAACATGCTGCAGCTTTGAATGTACAATTTAGTTAATCTCAAACTATTTCAGAACAATGATACATGTACGTGTATACATTTTTGTGTGTCTACACATATATGAATACATCCACATGCTTAATGAAGTGTTGGAGGACGGAATTTAGTCCTCAATTGTCATTCAAACTCATCTTTCCTCATTGACTATGTTTATTTGCCAGTACTAGACTGTACATATTGGGCTACTCGGTAGTGTACTTTGCAGCAATAAAGTAGGAATCATCTTGTCTGCATCCACTAAATCTCAGCACAGAGATATGTACCTTCCTGGTTGGCAATTGAGTGCCACTCGAGAGAGGTCAGTGATCCACACGTGGCAGCAACTGACAGTAGAGCTAGTGGGGGAATAATACATTGGAAAATACAAGACTACAAACTTTAATTTTGCTCAGGAAATAAAATGAATGAGGAAATATTCTGAAGCTTTTTCTTCAATTCTTCAAATGATCTTTAATAAACTTACAGAAGAAGCACATTTTTCAGTTACTAATTAAAAAAAAAACTGAAAGAGGAATTCCATATTGACTGAACAAAATACTTTTAACAAATTTTTTTTTAACCCCTTATTGTGGCAGTCTGTATGGCTCTATTTTCCCTCCAGGGATTCCTGATCCTTCATAATGTTGTGCTTTCTGCATAGATTTCCCACGTACAGTGCTTACTATGGCCTTGTCAACAGCTATGCAATATTTCCTATATCAGAGAGTATTTTATATGTAGAAGTGCTAAGAGGACATTTGAGAGCATGCAGAAGAAATAAATGGGCAGTAGAGTGTCTAAAGATTTGTGCTGCCTTGCTGGAGTAATTATCTGGTGAAGAATTAACGCACAAAGCAACCACAGTCCCGAAGCTGCTCTTTTTGCAGCTGATAGTTTACAGCTGTTACTCACTTGACCTTTTGTAACATGAGAATTAATAGCTTTAGGCTGGCTGTGCATTACTCAGGAAGGCAGTTGCCTAATCATAGAACTCAAGCCATAAAACAAACTAGGGTGGAGTCAATCCATCGGCAAGGTACTACTTACTATTTTGCCATTTAATATGTGCAACCCAGAGGTCATGAGTTCAGCTTCCAACATGGCAAGTTGTGAAATTGAATTCGATAAATCTCATCATTTGTGGGCTGATACACCAGACAAAATGAACATGAGATCTGCTGGATTGTAGGATGTGCCAACCAACCTGGTCTGATCCATGAGTGGCTTCAGTGTCATCGTACATGGTTGACTCTCAGGGAACCTCGAAATGAGTAATACATATTGCTTGGCCAGTGGCGCCCACATTCCATGAATAAAAATATAGGGGCTATGGGTGAATTGGTAGCGTATTTGTGCTAATTCATTTTGCACTGTCAGTGCATGGGGTGGGGTGGAGGTCTTCCCCATATTTTTCCACTGGAGAAGTGACAGATGGGATAAAGAAAGACAATGCAGTAGATATAATGGGTGGAATTTCCTGTGGGGACGTAATCAGGATGTTACACCCAAAATTATGTCTTCTCATACACCCATTTTGTCAGTGTCTTTTTGCAGTCAAATTTCCTGCCAATCTCATTAGCATATATTGGAACTGGGTGTAAAAAGCAGAAATCGACAAACAATTGAGGCAAAGAGGAAAGCTTTGAACTCACACCATATATTCATTTTACAAGTATGAAAATTAAAGTTTCGAGCTATCTGACTATCATTCCTGCGCTTTAAGCACAGCATGTTTAAGAACATTTAACCAGGAAGCTTTTCGATATGACTTCTACTGATGCCAAAAATACATTCTAAGAAACAGCAAATACAGAGCAGGTCACTGAGGACAAAAGAAAATTGCTCAAAATATCTTAAAACACCAGAAAAGTGATTTTGTTTCCTGCTGCACCTCAAATTCTGGGCTTCATTTTACACCTGTTTTGAACCCGTGTAATTGCAGGAAATTCATATGTACAGCTCTTTAATCTGTGTTGGAGCCATTATAAAGCCTCGAGATGCATTTGGGCTCAGGATTGATATCTGGGCATAAAGTGAGGAAATTCGAAGGTAGCATAATTACATGCGTAACACAAATCTGTCTGAGTTTCCTCGATGTTTGCTTTATGCCCCGAATACACTGTCTCTGCGCACAATTACATGGGAAATTCCACCCCAATACATATAGATCTTCAAAAGGCGTTCTATAAAATGTCTCTCAAAGGCTTGTTCTAAAAATTCCAGCAAATTATATAAGAATAAGTGTAGCAGCATGGATTAAAAAGTTGGTAGCTTTACCGGTAACCAAGAGTTAGAATAAGTGGTGTTGCGTATATTGGAGAAGAGTTGGAAGTCAATGCTGACTCTATTCTTATTCTTGATATAGTTATAGAGATGATTTGGACTTAGACATGAAGATCACAATCTCAAAATTTGCTGAGGACACAAGTAGAGGGTTTGGTAAACATTAAAGAGAGCTGTAAAATACCTCGGGGAGAACATCATTCATTCATTCATAGACAGTCCCTTGGAATCGAGGAAGACTTGCTTCCACTCTAAAAATGAGTCCTTAGTCGACTGAACAGTCCAATACGAGAACCACAGTCACTGTCACAGGTGGGACACACAGTCGTTGATGGAAAGGATGGGTGGGACTGGTTTGCCGCATGCTCTTTCCGCTGCCTGCGCTTGATTTCTGCATGCTCTCGGCGATGAGATGCGAGGTGCTCAGCGCCCTCCCGGATGCACTTCCTCCACTTAGGGTGGTTTTTGGCCAGGGACTCCCACGTGTCAGTGGGAATGTTGCACTTTATCAGGGAGGCTTTGAGGGTGTCCTTGTAACGTTTCCTCTGCCCACCTTTGGCTCGTTTGCAGTGTAGGAGTTCCGAGTAGAGCGCTTGCTTTGGGAGTCTCCTATCTGGCATGTGAACAATGTGGCCTGCCCAGCGGAGCTGTTCAAGTGTGGTCAGTGCTTCAATGTTGGGGATGCTGGCCTGGTCAAGGATGCTGATGTCGGTGCGTCTGTCCTCCCAGGGGATTTGCAAGATCTTGCAGAGACATCATTGGTGGTATTGAGGTGTACATGGTCCATGTCTCTGAGCCATACAGGAGGGCGGGTGTTACTACAGTCCTGTAGACCATGAGCTTGGTGGCAGATTTGAGGGCCTGGTCTTCGAACACTCTCTTCCTCAGGCGGCAGTGTTGAATCTCGTCGTCAATGTCTGCCCTTGTTGATAAGAGGCTCCCGAGGTATGGGAAATGGTCCACGTTGTATAGGGCCACACATGGATCTTGATGACTGGGGGGCAGTGCTGTGCGGCGGGGAGAAGTTGGTGGAAGACCTTTGTCTTACGGATGTTTAGTGTAAGGCCCATGGTTTCATACGCCTCAGTGAATATGTTGTCTACGACTTGGAGTTCAGCCTCTGTATGTATGCAGACACAGGCGTCGTCCGCATACTGTAGCTCGACGTCAGAGGTTGGAGTGGCCTTGGATCTGGCCTGGAGACAACGAAAGTTGAACAGGTTCCCACTGGTTCTGTAGTTTAGTTCCACTCCAGCGGGGAGCTTGTTGAGTGTGAGGTGGAGCATTGCAGCGAGGAAGATTGAGAAGAGGGTTGGCGCGATGACACAGTCCTGCTTGACCCCAGTCCTGACGTGGATTAGGTCTGTAATGGATCCATTGGTAAGGATCACGGCCTGCATGTCGTCGTGGAGCAGGTGGAGGATGGTAATGAACTTTTGGCGGCAGCCGAAACGTAGGAGGACGCTCCATAGACGCTCGCGGTTGACAGTGTCTAAGGCTTTCATAAGGTCAAAGAAGGCCATGTACAAGGGTTGGTGCTGTTCCCTGCATTTTTCTTGCAGCTGACAAAATCCCACAATGTGACTCCGGGAGGAGCTCCTCTGCCACAGGGAGAAGATGGTTGAGGAGGACTCTAGTGACGACTTTCCCAGTGGCAGATAACAGGGAGATTCTTCTGTAGTTGCCATAATCGGACTTGTCCCCTTTTTAAAGACAGTCACGATCACTGTATCTGAGATCTCCCGGCATTCTTTCCTCCCTCCAGATGAGAGAAATGAGGTCATGCATTTGCGCCAAAAGTGCCTCTCCGCCATACTTCAGTGCCTCAGCGGGGATTCCATCTGCTCCCGTAGCCTTGCTGTTCTTAAGCTGTCTTATGGCTTTTTCTACCTCGTGCAGAGCTGGGGTTTTACTGAGGTGGTGGCGGGTAGCATGCTGTGGGATGGAATCGAGGACACTCAAGTCAAAGGCAGAGTCTCGATTGAGGAAGTCTTTGAAGTGCTCCTTCCAGCGAGCCCTGACTGCCTTGGTGTCCTTGATGAGTGTTTCCCCATTCTTGGCCAGCAGTGGGATGGGGCCTTGTGTGTTTGGGCCGTAGGTGGTCTTGACTGTGGTGAAGAATCCTCGCACATCATGGCTGTCGGCCAGCTACTGTATCTCCTGTGCTTTCTCCATCCACCATCTGTTCTTTAGGTCACGAATTTTTTGTTGGACCTCTCAAAGGCTTGTTCTAAAAATTCAGGCAAATTTTATAACAGCAAGTGTAGCAGCATAGATAAAACATTGGTAGCTTTACCGGTAGCCAAGAGTTAGAATAAGTGGTGTTGCTTATAATGGAGAAGATTTGGAAGTCAATGCCTGGCTCTACTCTTATTCTTGATATATTTATAGAGATGATTTGGACTTAGACATGAAGATCACAATCTCAAAATTTGCTGAGGACACAAGTAGAGGGTTTGGCAAACATTAAAGAGAGCTATAAAATACCTCAGGAAGAACATAAGTTAGATAAAGGGACCGACAGGGAGCAGATGCAATTTAATTGGGACAGTGTCAGTTAATGCAATTTTGGAGGGGGAAAAAAACATGGGAGTATACATTGAATGGAAAGATGCTGAAGTGTCTGGAGGAACAGCAGTGTGTAGGAGTTCAAATACAAATAATAAATTTATGCAGCACATTGGTTAGACCACAGAGTATATGCAGTTTTGGATGCCCCATTAGAGAAAGGACGTAAATTAACCGTGAGGTGCCAGAGATGATGATAAACTGGTCATGAGGTGAGACTTGAGATATTGGGTTTATGTCCACTGGAGTAGAGATGACGACGCGGAGATTTAATAGAGAATTTTTAAATTATGATGGGTTTTGATAGAATGAATAGGTAAAGACTGTTTTCTCTGGTTGGGGTCATAAATTTAAAAGAAAGTGAGGAGAGAGATTCTGAGAAAGTTCTTTTCAGAGGATTGTTGGAGTATGGAACATTTTGCCATGGGATGTAATTGAGGCAGAGACTATTGCAACTTTAAAGAGGAAATCGGATAAATATTATTTGATGCTGAGGGCCTAGAAAGTCTAGAACTAAGGGTCATGGTCTCACGATAAGGGCCATTTAGGACTGAGATGAGGAAAAATTTCTTCTGAGGGTTGTGAATCTTTGGAATTCTCTATCCTGGAGGGCTGTGGATGCTCAATTTTTGAGTATATTCAAAACTGAGATCGATGGATTTTTGGACACTAAGGGAATCAAGGGATATGGGGATAGGGCGGGAAAGTAGAGCTGAGGTAGAAGTTCAGCCATGATCTTATTGAAAAGTGCAGCAGGCTCGAGGGGCTGTAAGACTATTCCTGAACCTATTACTTATGTTCTTTAAGAAGAGCTAGGAGAGGGGGCAGTGAGTTTCGTTTTGGATTGATGCATCAAAGAGTCAGAACAGACATGATGGGCCAAATGGCCTCTTTCTATGGTTTCATATTTATATAGTATTTGTGTAATCCCAACATGATTTGTGTCCTGCAAAGGGAGCACAGGCAAGGTTTCCTGGGAGGGGCACAGCTCGTTAACTCAACATTTCATTACTCTAAGCAGCATAGTTTGAAATTTGGCAGTTTTTGCTGTGCGTATTGTGCTGAGATCAGACAGCCTGCTGGTGTCCAGGGTTCAGGAAGGACAGTCCGTGTCAAGCAAAGAGATTTGAATAGCAGTGGTGCGGAAATAAAGCTGGATCTAAAATCTATGGAATAGATCAATTCAAACCAAAGAAACCAGCAATATTACAAAGAAACCAGAATTGAGCACAGATGTCTAAAACTATTTCTGGGCTATATAATGCAGAAATGTGTCCTTTCCTCCAGCTTTTAATGGTGCCTTCAGCTTTCCTTTCAATATTGGGATTCCTGGAGTACACCCCCACCCCCAAATTAGTGCACAGATGAGGCTTGTGCCACAGAGAAGCACAAAGCTCAGCGTTGAAAAATCTGGGGCAAGCACAGATATGAGTTGGAGCCCAGTTTACTCTTCCTCTGCACCCAGTGTACTTGCACCAGCATTGCATGGGAGCAGAATCCTGGCCCTATAGGGCCATCACAATTGAAGTGAGGCTTGGATGAGTGTGAGCTGGAGTAAGGGTGATGTGAGAGAGCCCACGGAGGAGGGGGTGGGGCGCAGGACGGGGGTGGCGCGCAGGACGGGGGTGGGACGCAGGATGTGGGTGGGGTGCAGGACGGGGGTGGGGCGCAGGATATGTGGGGAGCAGGATGGGGGTGGAGCGCAAGACTGGGGGGATGCGCAGGACTGGGGGGATGCGCAGGACGAGGGGGATGCGCAGGACGGGATGAGGCACAGGATGGGAGGGGGTGGCACAAGATTAGGTGAGGCGCAGGGTTGCCATTTTGCTGTCAATGTTTTTCAACTGGAGATAAAAGTTTAAAAATCGCCCCAGTGTCATGATGTATATACTATGGAATGAAAACTGAACATTCTGCTACTGTACAGGGAAACCCAGTGATACATAATGGTGGAACAGGTCAAAGTGGGGTCAAATTTGAAACGACAATAAATAAGATTACATAACTCATTTGGAATTTAGATGGTTATATAATGAAGATTCTTGTCCAGAACATTGCCCCACCATTTTTAAGATAAAGAAGAACAGTTTCTGTTTTTAATTTAGATTTCCAGCATTCATCTGTTTTCTTGTTATCTACTATTGAGAAAACCTCCTCTCTCTGTAGTTCTGGAGAGAATCGATGAGACTGGGAGTGGCTGAAAAAAACTATGGGCTCAATAATCCCCAGTGATTTGCACCGTTTTTTTGGAGCAGGCTGCTTTTTTTGGCCTAAGTTAAAAATCCACAGTTTCCCCAATCAATTTGCACCAGCGTAACTCAGTTAGGTACGATTTTTTTTCAGCCAAAGGGGGCGTGATCTGCCACCCGTGCCATTTCTGGCCATTTAAGCAAGTTTGGCCAGCTGAGAGTTACTCCAGTTCTGCTTCGGCCAGCATATGTGGCCTCTGCAGAAAAGCCTTCCAGAGAGTTAAAGAAATCGACGCAGGTAAGGAAATCAGCGTAGGTAAGGAAATCAGTGTAGGTAAGGAAATCAGCACAGGTAAGTGCAGCAGATGACTGGGCAGCAGCAGAAGGAAAGGTGAGAGAGAGAGAGCGGTGGGGGATGGAAGGGGGTGTGAGGGGGCTTGCGGGGGGGGGGGGAGAGGGGGTGAGGGGGTGGGGGGAAGCCTTTCGGGTGTAGTTAGGTGCGTGGACTGTGAGGGAGGAGGCCATTCAGCCTGGGATAGGGGCAGGGTAGCAGACCGGCAAGCCCTCCGGCCTGGGCTAGGAGCGGGGAGCAGGACCGGCAAGGCATTTGGGGCTGCGGGAGGGCAGGGGGCGATCGGACTGGCAAGACACTGGGAGGGCGGGGAGGGATTGGACCGGAAACGGCACCGGCAAGCCCTTCGGCCAGGGCTAGGGGCGGGGTACCTGCAAGACACTCGGGGTGGGGGGCGGGGGGGACCGAGACTGGCAAGCCTTTCGGCCAGCGCTAGGAGCGGGGAGCGGGACCGGCAAGGCACTCGGGACTGGGGGGGGGCGGGAAGCTGGACTGGCATGGCAAGGGGCTCGGAGCGGGCTAGGGAAGCAGACCATCAAGTTCTTCGACCAGGGCTCGGGGCGAGGAGCGGGACCGGCTTTAATAATTGGAGGTAAGTTGCTGCAATATATTTGAATGTGTTTTTAAGTTGATACAGTGTGTTTCAATGTGTTGGGAGCTGACTGCATGTTTCACTTTGCAGCCTCAGCTTGCATTGTGTTCCTGGTTACCGTGGCAACTCGATCTTTTTGCCGCAGATCAAGGCTCCACCCCAAAAACTAAAGCACAGGTTAGGCTATGCCAAAATGAAGAAATCCAACGGGGAAAGTTAGAACTTTTATGTTTGCCGTACCTGGGCCCCAAACAACGTGCGTAATTCTTCAAGTATGCCAAAAAAAAGCTTTGAGGAAAATTGAGCCCTACAACTCATTCAGAGTGCCAGTGACATGATGAACTGCAGGACATCAGCTTCAGTCATCTTATTTAATCATTTGGATTCCAGTTGAGTTGGATTTTAATTTTTCTGCTCTTAGAGGGTTGGGTCAAGAGTTCTGCCTGTTGTCCCTGCCCCGTCGTAGTTTCCTTGGTCAGGAGTCAAGCATTCCTGGTGGGATGGCTCCCAGGAAAACCAAGGTAGTGCAGCAGTAGAATCAGCGCTGCAGCACTCTGAGGTTTAAAGGGGGTAAAAAAGCCCCAAAGAAGCAGTTGGCCCAAGCTATTGCAGGCAATGCCTGCAACCATATTTGGGGGCAAATTGGATGGAGCCCTCTGCCTCCATTCACAATGTTCAAGGCCTTCCCACAGCTATTCCAGGGGACTACAGATGGGTTGGGGAGTGATGGTAAAAGTAGTAGACAAGAGGGAAATGGATTGAGAATCTTGACCCCACTTACTGGCAATTTCATGTGGTGGGTAGGGAAAGGGTAATCAGCAGTGCTCCTGGCTGGAGATGGGGAAAAACATTAAGTTTGAGGGGGAGAGGCAGTGAGAGGCCCTATCCTCTGGCTTTTCCTGATGATTTGGTGCAGGATAGACCATGCAATCTTAAACAACCGTGCAGCTATGTCTTATTTAAGAGCCCAAATTTGGTGAAACCCAAGTTCCGCCTGTTTTTCAGCAGTCCCCGGGCGGTGCGTGATTTTTTACTGCCCAATACGGCTGGGGCCGAGTGGGCAGGAGTTTCATCCCGTTTTTCTCGCTGATAGCGGCAGTGGAGTGCAGCGGAGGAGGCCTTCCGACTCGGGAATCATCGGCTCCCGAGTTGTGCGCACGTACGCGCGGCTGTCAAGCTCCGCGCCCCCCGAGAGGCACCGACTAGAGGCCAGAGACTGCCAGCCTGAGATCACTGTGTGGTGGTGGTGGAGGTGGGGTGGTGTGGGGGTGGGGGGGGTGGAGTAGAGAGAGGGAGAGAGAGAGATCACTAGGGGAGGGAAGGAGAGAGAGAGATCACTGTGGGGGGGGGGGGAGAGAGATTGGGGCCGAGATAGACTGGAGGGGTGGGGAAGAGACTGGTGGATGAGTGAGACTGGTGGGGGGGTGACTAGGGGGTGGGGGGGGTGGTGGTGTGAAGAGACGGGGGGGGGGGGGGGGAGACTTCAATTTTTTATTATAGTTCATTAATAAAGGAGTAAATAAGGCTTTATTAGAACCTTTATAAAATAAGATCACTTTATTGAACACACACACACACACACACACACACACACACACACACAAATTTCAGACTCAGTGGTTATCATCATAGGCAGTCACTTGAAATCGAGGAAAACTTGCTTCCACTCTAAAAATGAGTTCTCAGATGATGATACAGTGCAATACGGGAATCACACTCTCTGTGGCAGGTGGGACAGACAGTGGTGGAAGGAAGGGCTGGGTGGGGAAACCTGGTTTGCCGCACACTCCTTCCGCTGTCTGCGTTTGATTTCTGCATGCTCTCGGTGACGAGACTCAAGGTGCTCAATGACCTCCCGGATGCTCTTCCTCCACTTAGAGTGGTCTTGTGGCAGGGACCCCCAGGTGTCGGTGGGGATGTTGCACTTTATCAAGGAGGCTTTGAGGGTGTCCTTGAAATGTTTCCTCTGCCCACCTGCTTGCCATGTAGGAGTTCCAACACGCAATGACGCAGCCCTGCTTGACCCTGGTCCGGCTGTGGTTTGGGTCTGTGGTGGATCCATTGGTCAGGATCATGGCTTGCATGTTGTCGTGGAGCAGGCGGAGGACGATGGCAAACTTCTGGGGTTATAACTCAGGGTTATATTGCTATTCAAACTGCATTATTGGCTAATACTAGAAAACCAATCCATTTAAAAATACATCAAACTGTGCAGAACTATAAAGATCTGTGTAATATCAAACATGCCACACTTCTGTGAAACAATTATACCTGTCAGCTCTGTCCCCATACCGCCCACTAAAGATCCAGTAAGACCTTCTTTTTCAGGATGGTATTAAGGTCCGGTGGTAAATGGATCTTAATGATGAAACTTCCATTTTGGGCGGTAATATATTGGCGGACAGTGTCGAATACCGCCCAGCGGCAATGACTGTGGAATTTACCACTGGCGGTAGATGTATATTTTTTTTGACAAAAGTTGAATTTCTGGGCAGTAGTGGGCAGTAAGTTGTTGAATTTCAGGCCCATGTTTTTACCCGAGCTGTAACATTAATAACTTAATCCCAATAATTTAATAGATTTTTCTGTGTACATTGTGTCATGTAATTAGATGAATTGCAAGAAAAAGTTTGAAATGTCCGTAAGTATCATTTGGACGTGGTGATACTTGACTAGAAAGACATTTTGCCAAAAATTATTTCTGTTTGATTAGATTGGAATAATATTGTGCATATTTTCCAGTTTATACTGCATCTGCATTACCACGCTGACCAACTGTGCGATAGTATTAATAGGTGTAAATAGAGATAACCCCACCTTACACACTGGCAATAAAACACAAAATGCCGGAATTCCACAACAGGTCAGACAGCATCTGAAAGGAAAAGATAGAGTTCATATTTTGGGTCGGACCCTTCAACAGAACACACTTCATTTATAAAAAAAAGTAAATTGTACCGCAAATTTTATTAAGTGAGGTATTGGAATATAATATGTAAAAACAGAAAATGCTCGAAATCTCAGCAGGTCAGGCAGCATCTGTGGAGAGAGGAAGCAGAGTTAACATTTTGGGTCAATGACCCTTCGACAGAACTGGAGAGTGTTCGTAAAGAACGGATTCTTACCAAGCACTGAAAGAGGGAGGGAAAGAAAGAACAAAAGGGAAGGTATGTGATAGGGTGGATGAAAGAAGAGATTAGAGAGACAAAAGGGATGATGACCCAAATTCAAATGGTAATGCCAGGAGTTAGAAAAACATTAGTCATTAGAGACCGGCAGTGGTTATGCTCTGCACTCGATATTGTGTCCAGAAGGCTGTAAAGTGCCTAAACGAAAGATGAGGTGCTGTTCCTCGAGTTTGCGTTGAGCTTCGTTGGAACAGTGTAGGACACAGAGGATGGAGAGGTCAGAGTGGGAGTGGAATATGGAATTAAAGTGACAGGCGACTGGAAGTTCAGGTTCACACTTGCGGACTGAATGGAGGTGCTCCTCAAAGCGGTCACCCAATTTACGCTTGGTCTCCCCAACGTAGAGGAGCCCACATCGTGAGCAGCAAATACAGTACACTAAATTGAAAGAAGTACAAGTAAATCACTGTTTCACCTGGAAGGAGTATTTGGGGCCCTGGACAGTGGGAAGGGGGGAGATAAAAGGGCACGCGTTGCATCTCCTGCAATTGCACGGAAAGGTGCTGTGGGAAGGAAAGGGGGTGACTGCAGAATGGACCAGGGTGTCGCGGAGGGAGCGATCCCTTCGGAATGCTGAGAGGGTAAGGTAAGATGTGATTGGTGGTGGGATCATGCTGGAGGTGGCAGAAATGGCGGAGGATGATCCGTTGAACGTGGAGGCTGGTGGGGTGAAGGTGAGGACAAGGGGAACCCTGTCATGGTTCTGAAAGAGGGGGGAAGGGGTGAGAGTAGAGGTCCGGGAAATAGAATGGGCGTGGTTGAGGGCCATGTTAACCACGGCGGAGGGGAATCCTCTGCTGAGGGAAAAGGAAGACATATCAGAGGCACTAGTGTGAAAGGTGGTGCATCAGAGCTGATGCGACAGGGATGGAGAAACTGGGAGAATGGAATGGGGTCCTTGCAGGATGCGGGGTGGGAGGAAATGTAGTCCATGTAACCATTGCCAATCTTTGGCTCCCTTTCTCCCCCCGCCCCCCCTCATCCCGAGCCTGTTTCTTTCTTTTTTTTCTCCTTGTCTCTTATGGTAGTTGGTCATTATCCCGCTATTCACACCCTATCTTGACTAATGTTTTTCTAACTCCTGCCATTACCATTTGAATTTGAGTCATCATCCCTTTTGTCTCTCTAATCTCTCCTGTCTTTTAACCTATCACAGGCCTTCCCTTTTATTCTTTCTTCCCTCCCCCTTTCAGTGCTTGTTAAAGAATATGTTCTTTCCGAACACTCTCCAGCTCTGACGAAGGGCCATTGACCCAAAATGTTAACTCTGCTTCCTCTCCACAGATGCTGCCTGACCTGCTGAGATTTCCAGCATTTTCTGGTTTTATTCTAGATTCCAGCATCCGCAGTATTTTGCTTTTTTGTTAGAATATAATGCTTGGTGAAAGAAGATGAATGTGTTTCTGAAGCTTTAAATTGTCTGAGTCGAGTGGAATGTTAGAATTTGACACTTGGATGTATACAGCGTCATGCTACTGAAGCATTTAAAACAAACAGTTCTCACAACACAGTTTAAATCTGTATCCTCTCTTTGGCAACGTACATTAAACTGGAAAGGAATGTCAGTGAAATGTAGCCTTTAGCAGGAACCAACTAATTCTTAGTGATCTTAGTTTAAAATATTTTAAATTGCAGTGAATTACTGGCCATGACCTGTTAGGGACCAGGGCTGTGGCAGTAACTAATCAACTGAACAGCAGCTTGACAGAGTATTCAAAGCACTTTTCAAATTAACATTATTTGGGAAATCTTTGATCTGATCAAATTGAGGAATGTCAATATTAGGGATTGGAACACTTGTTTCCCGTTTAGCTCCATATACCAGCACAAAACATTCCCAGGCCAGTTATAGCACAGGTTAAGGTTTTCTACTGGGCCTCAATAATAGGTCTTAACCACTGCAATATTTCCATTTTCCTGGCTGCTTTTCATTATGGCTTCTCGGAATTGGACTGACAATTTTGTGCTCTTAACTTGAACCCATGAGGAATCAGATTAAGACTTCCCAATAGGACCTTTACAACTAACAGAGAATCAATTTTTATCCTATCAATCTGGGTTGGACATAAACCCAGGTGTGAAATCTCTCCCATCAGTACTGGTTTTGAGTCCTTATGTACCTCTTTGTTATACATACTCTTGTAGTATACTTGTTGGGGTATAGGTCTAACAGAAAGATAACAACTCAAGGAATACAGGAACAAGAGTAGGCCATTTAGCCCCTTTGAGCCTGTTCTGCCATTCAACGAGATCATAGCTGATCTGTGACCTTAATCCATATATTCCACCTTCGAGCAGTCTATAAATAATGGAGTCCAGCAAAGTGAGAATAAGAGCTAGAATTAACCGAGGCATTATTTTATTTATTTTTGCTGATTTTTTTGAAGTTGAACTATGGTGCGATGGAAGAGCTCATTCGGAGAAGTTGTTGGACGCAAAGTGTGAGGGAGCTAAAATTTGGAAAAAGCAAAAGATAAACATCAGCTTAAGATTAATTTTAGTTTTTAGTTGTTTATTTCCTCTTTTTAAATAAGTTGAAATATTTGCACACTACCATAATTTGCGAGTTTCTGTTTCAAGCACATAAAACACAGCTTGTTACAAGATTGCTGAAGCACTCTGACTTAATGTACAGATAACATTTCCCTCACCTTGTTGAGTTTGATTACTCCTTTTTTCCTATTCCCCTGCTTGTCATCAGCAGTCTATGAACAAAAAGCTTATGAAATATGGACAATCTATTTTTGATTTTTAAAAATGGTATTGATTTTAAAAGACTAAGAAATAATTCTGAAATATGAATTACCCAATTTACTCAATTGAACCTGCCAGAATGTTTGACAACAGTTATGAACACTAACTTTGTTTTGCAGAGGACCACACTCTTGATTGGTAACTTCCTTCTCCCACAAAACTACCAAAAGAAACTATATTTTTCTTTTTATAAAGCTCTCTCTCTCTCACCTCACCCCCCCGCGGCCCCCCGCCCCCTCACCCTCCTCTCTTGAATTTGGGCTCAGAGGCATCTTTGAGCTGATGGACCATGATTCGGTGCTCAGAGGCACATGAGTGGTTAACAGGAGGTGGGCCCTAAGTCACATTATGAGAACTATTGGCAGGTAAATTGTCCATATGATGTGGAATAAACTGAGTACAGTATTTTTGATTCACTCATGTAAACCAGAAATTAATACTTTGAACTGTTTGTTCATCTTTATGTCCTTCTGACTGATTATAGGCATCTGATGTTCACTGTTGTTTCTAGTCTTGTACATTCACAGTATCACCAAACACTTATATATCTGTGTGGATCACAATAGGACATGTCTCAAATTGTACGAGCTGTCATTACAGTCATCAGCTGAGCTGCGGGTGTGCTTCGGTCAAAGGTTGCGTGTGAAATTTGGGTGGGCCCATTCTTCTACGCCCTCATAATAGATACCGGCTTAAAAGAACAGTAGCTCTATCTAACCACTGACAGTTCTAATCTTGTTTGACTTGGGGGAAATGATGAGGTTAAACAGCTGTTGTCATGAATATCCTAATGCAATGGATTATCCACATTTTTAATGGCAAGATGCACCAGAGTTTCGGTGGACACGATGCCATGCTAAAAGCTTTTGAATCTCTTTGGGAGTTGCAAAGCTTCAGGAAGGAAATCGATAGGAGTTGAGGAGGATTCTGTATGAGGTTACACTAGAGCAACCTAGCTTTCCTGCCAGGAAATATAAGAAAAAAGATCAAAGCACTAGAGACAATGTGAAAGCAGCACTTTTGCATTTGTATTTGTGTTGTATGGACATAATGGCACAGAATGTGAGACTGATGATCAGAATAGTCTCTGTGGATAAGAGAGCGCGTTGCTTTAAATGTCTGTTTTACACCATGACGCTTTAAATTTATGATATTATGATCCAAATAAGTACTTCAGTCTTTCTGCTCTGAACATGATGGTGCATAGAAACATACAGCACAGAATAGCAAGAATATTGAGCTATGGAAAAGGTGTACTACAATTCATTAGGATAACACCAGGAATGAGAGGATAGTTATGACGAAATCCTTGAAGAACTTGGGACTTTGTTTGTTGTAGCAAAGAGGATTAAAGCTGGGGAGATCTAATAGAACTGTTCAAAATTCTGAAACTACACCTGGTTTCATCAGCAAATATACAAAATGATTATAGGTGCCTAGATAAGCCCAACTTTAATTTGGCCTGCGATCCAGAAAAGGAGTAATTGCAGCGCTGGTGTCCTACTCTCTGTTGCTTGGTTCTCTTCCCTATTACTGGTGTGAGCTCTGTACTGGCGGTACGCAGAGATTGGAGGCTGTAAGTAACCAATTTCCATGGAAAGTAGTTATCAGTGGTAGAATAAATCCTGCTACTTCTGACGGGAAAACCACACCCAGTTCCTGTTATAAAAAACTGTGTTAACTACCGATATGACTTGAGATCTTGGGTGGAACATGGAAAAACTGACAGCATCTGCACCGAGTCTTACAGTTCAACTTAATGTTCTTCTTCCTGCCCTCCTAGGAGAGTGAGATTATAGATAGATGCTAGTAGCTTGTACTTCAACAGCCCATCTGTTAGAAGAAGCCATTGGGGGGTGGGTGTGGGGGTGGGGGGGGGGCGGCGGTGAAGGAGAGGATTCCTTGAATAGAATGATTCATATAAACATGATTTATACATTTTTATAATGCATATACCAGATTTATTTCCAATACATTTTAAGCAAGATGTTGAGAGTGATTTATAAAATTAGGATATTCCTTTGAGTTACCGTTCTCAGTTATGAGAATGTACGGTCCAGCTATCGATTAACTTGGCTGCAAATGAGCCGAGAAGGCTCAAGAAGTAAAATGGAGAAACACCTCTAAAGAACACAAGAAGACTAGATGGAGCAGGATGAGAGCGATGAACAGAAATGGTTAACGAACTTATACTATTGCCATAAAATAATGTTCTCTGGCTAAGCTGATAATGCCATACTGTGCTGTTCTTTGTTGATAAGTTAATGAAACCATAATTTGGCCCCTTAGAATATATTTTGGCTGTGAAATCTGCGATGAATAGGCCAAGTGCAGGGGTATGTCAATGGCAAAGACTTTAAAGTTATCATTTTAAGATTTGCAAATTTGAAATGATCTGAAATTCAAACTGGCTTCTATTTGTATGCACCTATCAATTATTCATCAAATATCAATCCTGTAGGAGGGAACTGATGACCACAGTCGGCTGTGATTAACAGACAGGCCCACACATGGACAGATTGGAAAAGGCACTTAGTGAGGAGTTCCTCCAGTCCTCTAATTAAAATGATAGCGCTTAGTTGAATGTAGCATGTTCCTGAGATGGAAGGAAAGTCACGTTACTGAAATACAATATAGCAATATGTGAGGTGATTAATTTTGGTAGGTCACAGCCAAGGGGGTTAGTGATTGGTAAGTAGTTTTTCATTTTCTTTATCAGTAAGTAACCTTTTAGCATTGTTGTTGCCAAATTAAGTTAATCTAAGGGTTAATTCATGGCAGGAGAGCTCGGACATGTCTTATGCTCCTCCTGTACTATGTGGTGTCCCTGACGACTACGTGTGCAGGAAGTGCATACACCTGCAGCTCCTGACGGACCACATTGCGGCACTGGAGCTGCAGGGGGATGAACTCTGGAGCATCCACGATGCTGAGAATGACGTGAATAGCACGTTTAGTGAGTTGGTCTTACCACAGGTAAAGGGTACACAGCCAGATAGAGAATGGGTGAGCAACAGGAAGAGCAGTGCAAGGAAGGTAGTGCAGGGTCCCCTGTGGTCATCCCCCTGCAAAACAGATACACCGCTTTGGGTACTGTTGGGGGGGATGACTCATCAGGGGAGGGCGGCAGCAGCCTAGATCATGGCATCATGGGTGGCTCTGCTGCACAGGAGAGCAGGAAAAAAAGTGGGAGAGCGATAGTGATAGGGGATTCAATTGTAAGGGAAATAGATAGACGTTTCTGCAGTCGCAACCGAGACTCTAGGATGGTATGTTGCCTCCCTGGTACAAGGGTCAAGGATGTCTCGGAGCAGGTGCAGGGTATTCTGAAAAGGGAGGATGAACAGCCAGTTGTCGCGGTGTATATAGGTACCAATGATATAGGTAAAAAACGGGATGAGGTCCTACAAGACGAATTTAGGGAGCTAGGAGCTAAATTACAAAGTAGGACCTCAAAAGTAGTAATCACAGGATTGCTACCAGTGCTACGTGCTAGTCAGAGTAGGAATCGCAGGATAGCTCAGATGAATATGTGGCTTGAGAAGTGGTGCAGAAGGGAGGGATTCAAATTCCTGGGACATTGGAACTGGTTCTGGGGGAGGTGGGACCAGTACAAACTGGACTGTCTGTACCTGGGCAGGACCAGAACCAATGTCCTAGGGGGAGTGTTTGCTAATGCTGTTGGGGAGGAGTTAAACTAATATGGCAGGGGGATAGGAACCTATGGAGGGAGACAGAGGGAAGTAGAATGGGGGCAGAAGCAAAAAATAGAAAGAAGAAAAGTAAAAGTGGAGGGCAGAGAAATCTAAGGCAAAAAGCAAAAAGCGCCACATTACAGCAAAATTCTAAAGGGGCAAAGTTAGAAAGACAAGCCTGAAGGCTCTGTGCCTAAATGCGAGGAGTATTCGGAATAAGGTGGACGAATTAACTACGCAGAAAGCATTTAACAGGTATGATGTAATTGGCATCACGGAGACATGGCTCCCGGGTGATCAAGGCTGGGAACTTAACATCCACGGGTATTCAACATTTAGGAAGGATAGACAGAAAGGAAAAGGAGGCGGGATGGCATTGCTAGTTAAAGAGGAAATTAATGCAATAGTAAGAAAGGACATTAGCTTGGATGATATGGAATTGGTATGGGTGGAGCTATGGAATACCAAAGGGCAGAAAACGCTAGTGAGAGTTGTGTACAGACCACCAAACAGTAGTAGTGAGGTTGGGGACAGCATTAAACAAGAAATTAGGGATGCATGCAATAAAGGTACAGCAGTTATCATGGGTGACTTTAATCTACATATTGATTGGGCTAACCAAACTGGTAGCAATGCGATGGAGGAGGATTTCCTGGAGTGTATTCGGGATGGTTTTGTAGATCAATATGTCGAGGAACCAACTAGGGAGCTGGCCATCCTAGACTGGATGATGTGTAATGAGAAAGGACTAATTAGCAATCTTGTTGTGCTCGGCCCCTTGCGGAAGAGTGACCATAATATGGTAGAATTCTTTATTAAGATGGAGAGTGACACAGTTAATTCAGGAACTAAGGTCCTGAACTTAAGGAAAGGTAACTGCGATGGTTTGAGGTGTGAATTCGCTAGAATAGACTGGCAAATGATACTTAACGGATTGACAGTGGATAGACAATGGCAAACATTTAAAGATCACATGGATGAACTTCAGCAATTGTACAGCCTTGTCTGGAGTAAAAATAAAATGGGGAAGGTGGCTCAACCGTGGCGAACAAAGGAAATCAAGGATAGTGTTAAATCCAAGGAAGAGGCTTATAAATTGGCCAGAAAAAGCAACAAACCTGAGGACTGGGAGAAATGTAGAATTCAGCAGAGGAGGACAAAGGGTTGAATTAAGAAGGGGAAAATAGAGTATGAGAAGAAGCTTGCAGGAACATAAAAACTGACTGCAAAAGCTTCTATAGATATGTGAAGAGAAAAAAATTAGTGAAGACAAACGTAGGTCCCTTGCAGTCGGATTCAGGTGAATTTATAATGGGGAACAAAGAAATGGCAGGCCAATTGAACAAATACTTTGGTTCGTCTTCATGAAGGAAGACACAAATAACGTTCCGGAAATACTAGGCGACTGAGGGTCTAGTGAGAAGGAGGAACTGAAGGACATCCTTATCAGGCAGGAAATTGTGTTAGGGAAATTGATGGGATTGAAGGCCGGTAAATCCCTGGGGCCTGATAGTCTGCATCCCAGAGTACTTAAGGAAGTGGCCCAAGAAATAATGGATGCATTGATGATCATTTTCCAACAGCCTATCAACTCTGAGTCAATTCCTATGGACTGGAGGGTAGCTAATGTAACGCCCCTTTTTAAAAAGGGAGGGAGAAAGAAAGTGGATAATTATAGACCGGTTAGTCTGACATCAGTAGTGGGGAAAATGTTGGAATCAATTATTAAGGATGAAATAGCAGCGCATTTGGAAAGGATCCGTCCAAGTCAGCATGGATTTATGAAGGGGAAATCATGCTTGACAAATCTTCTGGAATTTTTTGAGGATGTAACTAGCAGTGTGGACAAGGGAGAACCAGTGGATGTGTTGTATTTGGACTTTCAAAAGGCTTTTGACAAGGTCCCACACAAGAGATTGCTGTGCAAAATCAAAGCTCATGGTATTGGGGGTAATATACTGACGTGGATAGAGAGCTGGTTGGCAGACAGGAAGCAGAGAGTCGGGATAAACGGGTTCTTTTCAGAATGGTAGGCAGTGACTAGTGGAGTGCCACAGAGCTCAGTGCTGGGACCCCAGCCCTTTACAATATACATCAATGATTTAGATGAAGGAATTGAGTGTAATATCTCCAAGTTTGCAGATGACACTAAACTGGGTGGCGGTGTGAGCTGTGAGGAGGATGCTAAGAGGCTGCAGGGTGACTTGGACAGGTTAGGTGAGTGGGCAAATGCATGGCAGATGCAGTAAAATGTGGATAAATGTGAGGTTATCCACTTTGAGGGCAAAAACGCGAAGATAGAATATTATCTGAATGGCGGCAGATTAGGAAAAGGGGAGGTGCAATGAGACCTGGGTGTCATGGTTCATCAGTCATTGAAAGTTGGCATACATGTACAGCAGGCGGTGAAGAAGGCAAATGGTATGTTGGCCTTCATAGCTAGGGGATTTGAGTATAGGAGCAGGGAGGTTCTACTGCAGTTGTACAGGGCCTTGGTGAGGCCTCACCTGGAATATTGTGTTTAGTTTTGGTCTCCTAATCTGAGGACGGACATTCTTGCTATTGAGGGAGTGCAGCGAAGGTTCACCAGACTAATTCCCGGGATGGCTGGACTGACATATGAGGAGATACTGGATCAACTGAGCCTTTATACATTGGAGTTTAGAAGGATGAGAGGGCATCTCACAGAAACATATAAGATTTTGACAGGATGGGACAGGTTAGATGGGGGTAGAATGTTCCCGATGTTGGCGAAGTCCAGAACCAGGGGACACAGTCTTAGGATAAGGGGTAGGGCATTTAGGACTAGGTGAGGAGAAACTTCTTCACTCAGAGTTGTTAACCTGTGGAATTCCCTGCCGCAGAGAGTTGTTGATGCCAGTTCATTGAATATATTCAAGAGGGAGTTAGATATGGCCCTTACGGCTAAGGGGATCAAGGGATATGGAGAGAAAGCAGGAAAGTGGTACTGAGGGAATGATCAGCCATGATCTTATTGAATGGCGGTGCAGGCTCGAAGGGCCGAATGGCCTACTCCTGCACCTATTTTCTATGTTTCTATGTAAACTAAGGAGGTCACTTATTCCTTGGAAGGTGAAAACTAAATGAGGTCGAGGAACAAGGAGATCTGGGAATACAGATACATAATATCACAAAAAGTAGGAAAATACACTGATAGGTCCATATAAAGTGAAAACAAAGAATGGAGGAATAGAATACTAAAGCCGGGAGGCAGTGCTACGTTTATGTAGAACCTTGGTTAGAACTTGGAGTGCTGTGTGCAGTTCGGTCTCCATATTACAAAAAGGATATTGAAACACTGGACAAAGTGCAGGAAAGAAAACAAGGCGAGAGTACAATGGCATTTGAGGGGGCTGAACAAATGACGGGCAAAAAAGTCCCATAAGTATTGAGACCTCACACCTGCTTCCTTGCCTAAGAGAAAGGCATTTGCTCACAGCACTTGTTCAGAGAGTTTGCTTTCACTACTTTGGAGGATTGTGCGTTTGATCTCCACTTTCCATCTGTCATATATCAGATCTACTTGGTTACCGCTTAGGCTTTCTTACCTTGGACCTCAGATGAGCACCAGAGGGAGCAGCAGCAGAAGTACCACCAGCAGGAGTAGCAACTGCCTTCTCCTCGCAAACTTGCCGCTCCACAGGAGAGAGTGGATGAGCACAGAAGTGCAACTCACAGGAGACGATATCCGCAACACATGGTGTACAGGCAGAGGATCAGCATCTGATCATGTGAGAACACCAGCTCCTCAGAGGGCTAAGGGTATTGTGGCAGACATTTTCAGCTTGCTGGAACAAGACCTGTTGCTGCCAAGTGGACCTAGCGGCCACACTTTACCAGTGGCTGTCAAAGTGACCACCACCCTCAGCTTCTTCACCTTGGGTTCCTGCCAGGGATCTGCAGTTTGCAGGATTTTGTCATCTGCCACCTAGAAATGCATTACACAGATGGCTGATGCCATGTTTGTCAGGGCAGGCAATTATGTACACTTTGTCTCCGATGAAGCTAGTCAGAATGAGCGGCCGCTCGGTTCGTGGCTCTGGCTGGCTTCCCGCAGGTGCAGGGCGTTATCGACTGCACACATGTGGAAATCAAGGATCACCCAGGAGTATTCGTGAACCATAAGGACTTCCACTCCATTGATGTGCAGCTGTCTGCAACCACAAAAAGATCAATATGCAGGTATGTGCAAGATTCCCGGGGAGCTGTCATGATGCATTCGTCCTGCGGTAGTCCACCCTCTCTGATCTCTTTGCACCTCCAAACAGACTTATCGGCTGACTGCTTGGACACAAAGGCTATTCACTTAAAATGTGGCTGATGACACCTGTGAGGAGGCCTAGCAATGAGGCCCAAGAGTGCTACAATCAAAGCCATATGACGATGAGATGTGTCATTGAGCAAATAATCGGGATGCTGAAGATGTGTTTCAGTTGCTTTGACAGATATGGAGATGTCTTCAAGACGCTCCAACAAGGATCTCCAGCTATGTTCCCAGTCATTAGTTTTGGCCCTGCGCGGCCCCTTGAAGAGGCTGCATGGGCCATTCAAAATAACATGCATGCGCGGTTCTTACATTGAAATGCCGCCAAGCCGGCTGCATGGGTTCGCTGGAGCAGTGTGCTCTGCACAATAGAGGGCAGCAGCGAGGATTGGAGCAGCTGGAGGAGCAGAGTGCAGAGCCTCTTCAGAGGAGGAACATGGGAAGGAGAAGGAACGTGATATGGCCATGGCACCAGCAGTCGAACACACTGCTGCCTGGGATGCCCTCATAATGGCTAGATTTAATTAGGTTGCACCATTGCCCCATCTGGTAGCCACATGTTGAACCCACTTGCCCCCTCCCCTCCCCCAAAACAAAGCAGTCCTGCAATAAACAAAGCATCCCTTTCACAGGCACCCGTTGCTCAGATTTTAAGTCTTGAGTCTTGTCTTACATTCATCAGAACTGAGAAGGCCAGTTGCCAGGCTGCAGGAAAAATGGGCAAGATGGGAAAGTGGTGCAAAGAAATAATATTTATGTGGCTCAAAAATTAAACAGCAACTTAACAATCTAACATTGTGTAACACATCCAAATGCATACCCTTGTGCAGCTACATATCTTTGCTCTTCCTTTTTCTGTTACTCCTATGTAGTGCAAACTCTGTGTCTTCAGCAGAGGTAGAGCCAGGCTGCTCAGATCCTTGCTCTGACTGCTGAGATGCTCTTGGCTGAAGTCCTCTGGGTTTTGGAGCCAGTGAGGGCCCTGCCAAAGACTGCTCCACCTGCACCTGCACAGGGGCAGACACAGCCATCAGGACATGAGGGGGCATGTGGGGAACTGACTGAGGTGGGGGGAAGGGCAACGGGTGAGAAGTGGAAGCGATTTGAGCAGAGCCCCCACTTCCATGTCCCCTTTCTCCATCTTCCCTCTCATGGCCCACTCACACTTCCCTGCTAGCAAGGAGCAGGAGAGCACTTTGCTGCACATTAGTGAGGCGCTGAACGGCCAAGTTTAGAGTTTCATCACTCCGATTTAAGGTGGCATTCAGAGTGTGCAAGCCATTGGTAAGGACCAGCATGCACTCGTTTGATATCTGCGTATGATGCTCCGTGCAGGTGGTCACACTTTCCATGACATCATCGCAAAGGCCTGCGACATCATGCTGCTCATGCTTGAGACAGACACCTCCAATTTCTATGCAAGCATGCACTGTGCGTCTGAAATGCCTACCGGTACATTGCACATTCTTTGCTGCTGCTCCAGAATTATCCTCTTTGTCGATGGCTTCCTATGCTCTCTGACGAGGAATCTGTCCCTGATTCGCCATTTGCTCTTGCTCACTTGTGATGTGTGAGATACCAGGTGAAATCCCAACTATCTGTCTTACCGAAGTGTGAGTATCTAAGCTGGTGCTTAGTCTGCATGAGTCCTGTGATGGTTGCATCCTCAGAGAGTGTGACCTCCTCTGAGGCATCATTGTCGTCCTCTTGCGCGAAGCTTGAAGGCCCTGTGGGAGATTAAAGACATGAAATGGAACGGCAACAGTAAGAATGTTTTAAGTGAACATAAGAACATAAGAATTAGGAGCAGGAGTAGGCCATGCGGTTATTCGAGCCTGCTCCACCATTCAATAAGGTCATGGCTGATCTTCTACCTCAACTCCACCTTCCTCCATTATCCCCAAATCCCTTAGTTCCCTTAGTATCCAAAAATCTATCGATCTCTGTCTTGAATATACTCAACAACTGAGCACTCGCAGTTCTCTGGGGTAGAGAATTCCAAAGATTCACAACTCTTTGAATGAAGACATTTCTCTTCATCTCAGTCCAAAATGGCTGCCCCCTTATTCTGAGACTGTGACCTCTAGTTCTGGGACTCTCCTAGCATCTACCCTGTCAAGCCCCTTAAGAATATTATGTCTTTCAATGAGATTACCTCTCATTCTTCTAAACTGTAGGAAATACAGGCCTAGTCTACTCAATCTCTACTCATAGGACAATCCCCGGAATCAGTCTAGTGAACCTTCATTGCACTCCTTCTATGTCAAGTATATCCTTCCTTGGGTAAGGAGACCAAAACTGTACGTTATGCAGATGATCATATTTCACTGGTTGCTGACATCAAGTTAACATGAGTGAGAGTTGTCTGTCATGTGGCTGTGTGATATTAAATCTGTCACCAAGTAATAAGGAGGCCCCCAACTCTCCAGCTCCAATAGTGAGGCACTCCTAGACTGCTTATCTCCAGCGCCTCCTCCTCTGCAGATGTCAAATGAGAGATGGCTGGAGGGATACCTCTTGTTCTCTGCCTCTCCCTGGTGTTCTGTGCTCTCTTCTCTTGCAAGGAGGGAAAGAAGAGACCTATGATTGAGAGTAATGGATTGTGTTGAACAGATGGATGGACAACATTTGTTGAGGGTGACTTTGAGGGAGAGGCGTGACATTATATTAAGATGAGAGTGTCAGTGGTGGATGCACAGATGGAGATGTGAGGAATTGCATAGATAGAGAGGGATTGGTGCACCTGTGCAGGTAAGTTGGTGTGAGGAATGATGTGCAGGAGTAAGCTTGGGAAGGCAGAATAAGGGAGTTGGGATGATGCACACAGCAGGATGTAGCTATGTGCCATTGTATACACCTTTCCTGCTCTCAGTAGGTCATAAAACCGCTTCACATACCGTATCCAGGAGCGTGGCACCACACTCATGCTGCTGACCTACTCAGCAATCTCCAGCTACGCCTTCTTGCTCTCTGAGGCAGGCTTCTTCCTCCCATCGGCAGAGAAGAATATCTCCCTGCTGGTCCTTACACACCGCAGCATTAGGTCTATGAAGGCATCTGTTGACTGAGGTGCAGCCTTGCCACGTTGGGAATCCATTACTGCAGTTACTTCCTCTGTTTTCCCCACCTCTACAAAACTGTCAGCTTTGCAGTGTCCCCTTAAATAGCTCAGCTGAAACAGACTCATGCGTGTTGTCATCACGCCCACTCACGCTTATTGGCCTGGAAACCTGGAAGTCCGATGCAAACACAGTGACTGGGTTAAAGAGCCATTGACCGATGCACTGCAGTTACTTTCAGGTTCCCCACGCACTACCAGGATCCCCCGATCCCAGCGCACCACCACATTGAAATTCCCGGAGTCTGTGGTCCAATCCAACACAGAGCACCCTGGTGCCAAACAGCACCAGTTGGAAACAGAAAATGCTGGAAATACTCAGCGGGTCAGGCAGCATCTGTGGAAAGAGAAATAGAGTTAACATTTCAGGTCGACGACCCTTTGTCAGAACTGGAAAAAGTTAGAGATGTAATGGGTTTTATGCAAGTGTAGGGGCAGGGAAAGGTGGAGGGGGTCGGTGGCAGGGGAGAAAAGAACAAAAAGCAAAGTCTGTGATAGGGTGAAAGGCAGAAGAAATTAAGAGACAAAAGGAATGATAGTGCGAGGCAAAAGGTGATGGTAATGGGGCAAGTTAAGAAACAAAAGATGAGTCTAGATAGGGTGTAAATGACAATGGCAGAATCAGCAACAGCTGCTGTGGGAAAGGGAAAGAAAGGAAAACAAAAATGGGTTCAGGGGTTACGGTTAAATTGTTGAACTCGATGTTGAGTCCAGAAGGCTGTAAAGTGCCTAAACGAAAGATGAGGTGCTGTTCCTCGAATTTACGTTGAGCTTTGTTGGAATGATGTAAGAGGCCGAGGATAGAGAGATCAGAGTGGGAGTGGAGCGGAGAATTAAAGTGACAGACTTCCTCTCACTCCGTTTCCGTCTCCGTCACACCTGGTCTGAAAATGCCACCATCCATACTAATGTTTTTGCTATGTCTTCCTTTTTGATATGTTCACAATAAGGGATGAAACTGAGTACTGTGTGTAATGAGCAAGTGTGACCTTAGCTCCTTTTAATAAGATTCCAGAATGCAGGTACCTCGTAGATGGCCTGTTTATATACTGTGCTCCCAAGTGATGTTGGGATCCCTTGGGACTCCAACAGGTGGTCCCTCTGGTGGTTAGGTGTCATGCAGGTTACAAAGGTTTAAATACATAACACTTTTTCCTCAACCGAGGATTCCTCACTACCATGGTTGACATGGCCCTCGACCGTGTCCGTTCTATTTCCCGCACTTCTACTCTCATTCCTTCCCCTCCCTCCCAGAACCACGATAGGGTTCCCCTTGTCCTCACCTTTCACCCCACCAGCTTCCACGTTCAATGGATCATCCTCCGCCATTGCCGCCACCTCCAGCGTGATCACACCACCAATCACATCTTCCCCTCCCCTCCCCTTGCAGCATTACAAAGGGACCACTGCCTCTGCGACACCCTGGACTACTCCTCAATTACCTTCAACACCCCCTCCCCTTTCCATGGCACCTTCCACTGCAAACACAGGAGATACAACACCTGCCCTTTTACCTCCTCCCTTCCCACTATTCAGGGCCCCAAACACTCCTTCCAGGTGAAACAGTGATTTACTTGTACTTCTTTAAATTTAGTATACTGTATTCGCTGCTCACGATGTGGTCTCCTCTACATTGGGGAGACCAAATGCAGATTGGGTGACCACTTTGTAGAACAGCTCCATTCAGGTTGTAAGCCTGACCCTGAACTTCTGGTGGACTGTCACTTTAATTCTCCGCTCCACTCCCACTCTGACCTCTCTGTCCTTGGCCTCTTACACTGTTGCAACGAAGCCCAACATAAGCTCGAGGAACAGCACCTCATCTTTCATTTAGGCACTTTACAGCCTCTGGACTCAACGTTGAGTTCAATAATTTCAGACCTTGATCCCGGCTCCGATTTTTTTTCTCTTTTTACTTTCCTCTTTTTTTTCTCCCTTTCCCACTGCAACTGTTGATGATTCTGTCATTGCCATTTACACCCTATCTAGACTCATCTATTGGTGCTTAACTTGCCGCATTACCATCTCCTTTTGCCTCACACCATCATCCCTTTTGTCTCTTAATTTCTTCTCCCTTTCACCCTCTCACAGACCTTCCCGTTTGTTCTTTTCTCCCCGACCCCCTTTCCCTGCCCCTACACTTGCTTAAAAACCTGTTAGATCTCTAAATGTTTCCAGTTCTAACGAAGGGTCATCGACCTGAAATGTTAACTCTGTTTCTCTATCTACAAATGCAGCCCGAACCGCTGAGTATTTCCAGCATTTACTATTTTTATTTCAGATTTCCAGCATCCGCAGTATTTTACTCTTGTACCAGTGGGAGCCAATTAGCTTTGCTGCCACAGTCACTGTCAAATAGAGGCAGTGACTGAGTCTCCCAATCAAGGATGCTGTTACTGCCTCTGGAAGCAGGACCATGGCCCTTTACCTTAGAGGGTTGACTCTGAAAGCAATCTGTAAACGCCGTCAGAGTCAGCTGGTTTTATGAAAGGGAAATCATGTTTGACAAATTTGGTAGAGTTCTTGAGGACGTAACGAGCAAGGTGACTAATGGGGAACCAGTAGGTGTCGTGTATTTGGATTTCCAGAAGACATTTGACAAAGTGCCACATAAAAGGTTACTGCACAAGATAAGAGCTCACGGGGTTGGGGATTATGGGCACAAGTTTGCCCCCTCTGCTAGAATGCCGCACCTCCAAGAGGTACGCAGACTTTGTAGTACAGAAACGGCCGATTTCTTACCTCCATATTCTCCCCGTTGGTTCCACGCCTGTGGCCTGTGGCGCAGCACAACGGAACGCGTGGTAGGCAGAGCGACAGCCCTGCGCCGAGACGAGTGCCGGCAGTGGAGACTGCGCACGCGCAGTAGCTCCTGGCCCTCCCAGCGTGTCCTGGCTCTGGGCAATCCTATCCCTAGCCGAAGGGATGACACGATGTTCGCCACCCCTATCCCAGGCTGGGTGGCCTGCCGCACAGGCCGGCCACTGCCTTCCCGCGCTGAGGGCTACAAGAGACAGGTTGGTGGGGGGAAGAGTTTTGATCGGGGGGGGGGGGGGGTGGGGGAAGGGGAAGAGTTTTGATCCGGCGGCGAGGGGGGCTCCAGCACCGGCCAGGGAGGGCTCGCTGTGGATCTCTTCCCTCCCTCACCCTCCCCCGTTAAGATGCCGCATTCACCACCCACCACCCAAAGCCTGCCGCGTTGAGCCTTCTCCCTCCCTCCCCCCGCCCCTCCCCCGGCCTGTTCAGATGCCACGTTCTCCCTCCCTTATCACAGGCCAAAGGGACTCGCGCACGGCCAGCCGCTGCCGAGTTTAGTTGAAGCTAGGATTTACTTCAGTTCTTTATTTGTTAATTTAATTATTTATTTCAGTTCTTTATTTTTTATTGAAAGCTTATTACTTTTTGTGCTTTGTTTGGTGCTTGGTGGTGCTTTAAATATAGTTACTTGTGCCGATTCCTTAACTCGAAGTAAGGTTTTTCTGCGTGGACAGAAGTGGCAATGTATGCTGGCCTAAGTTAGTTTGGAGCAACTATTTGCTGGACAAACTCGTTTAAATTGTACATGAAACACAAAAAGTTAGCATGCAGGTACAGCAAATAATTAGGAAGGCGAATGAAATGTTGACCTTTGTTCCAAAGGGGATAGAAACATAGCAAATAGGTGCAGGAGTAGGCCATTCAGCCCTTCGAGACTGCACCGCCATTCAATAAGATCATGGCTGATCACTCCCTCAGTAGCCCTTTCCTGCTTTCTCTCCATACCCTTGATCCCTTTAGTCGTAAGGGCCATATCTAACTCCCTCTTGAATATATCCAATGAACTGGCATCAACAACTCTCTGCGGCAGGGAATTCCACAGGTTAACAACTCTCTAAGTGAAGAAGTTTCTCCTCACCTCAGTCCTAAATGGCCCACACCTTATCCTAAGACTTTGTCCCCTGGTTCTGGACTTCCCCAACATCGGGAACATTCTTCCGGCATCTAACCTGTCCAGTCCCGTCAAAATCTTCTACGTTTCTATGAGATTCCCTCTCATTCTTCTAAAGTCCAGTGAATAAAGGCTTAGTTGATCCAGTCTCTCCTCATATGACAGTCCAGCCATCCCTGGAATCAGTCTGGTGAACCTTCGCTGCACTCCCTCAATAGCAAGAACGTCCTTCCTCAGATTAGGAGACCAAAACTGGACACAATATTCCAGGTGAGGCCTCACCAAGGCCCTGTACAACTGCAGTAAAACCTCCCTGCTCCGATACTCAAATCCCCTAGCTATGAAGGCCAACATACCATTTGCCTTCTTCACCGCCTGCTGTACCTGTATGCCAACTTTCAATGACTGATGAACCATGACACCCAGGTCTCGTTGCACCACTCCTTTTCCTAATCTGCCGCCATTCAAATAATATTCTGCCCTCAATTTTTTGCCCCCAAAATGGATAACCTCACATTTATCCACATTATACTGCATCTGCCATGCATTTGCCCACTCACCTAACCTATCCAAGTCACCCTGCAGCCTCTTAGCGTCCTCCTCACAGCTCACACCGCCACCCAGTTTAGTGTCATCTGCAAACTTGGAGATATTACACTCAATTCCTTCATCTAAATCATTAATGTATATTGTAAAGAGCTGGGGTCCCAGCACTGAGCTCTGTGGCACTCCACTAGTCACTGCCTGCAATTCTGAAAGGACCCGTTTATCCCGACTCTCTGTTTCCTGTCTGCCAACCAGTTCTCTATCCACGTCAGTACATTACCCCCAATACCAAGCGCTTTGATTTTGCACACCAATCTCTTGAGTGGGACCTTGTCAAAAGCCTTTTGAAAGTCCAAATACACCACATCCACTGGTTCTCCCTTGTCCACTCGGCTAGTTGCATCCTCAAAAAATTCCAGAAGATTTGTCAAGCATGATTTCCCTTTCATAAATCCATGCTGATTTGGACCGATCCTGTCACTGCTTTCCAAATGCATTGCTATTTCATCCTTAATAATCAGTTCCAACATTTTCCCCACTACTGATGTCAGGCTAACTGGTCTATAATTACCCACTTTCTCTCTCCCTCCCTTTTTAAAAAGTGGTGTGACATTAGCTACCCTCCAGTCCATAGGAACTGATCCAGAGTCGATAGACTGTTGCAAAATGATCACCAATGCATCCACTAGTTCTAGGGCCACTTCCTTAAGTACTCTGGGATGCAGACTATCAGGCCCCGGGGATTTATCGGCCTTCAATCCCATCAATTTCCCTTACACAATTTCCCGCCGAATAAGGATATCCATCAGTTGCTCCTTCTCACTAGACCCTCGGTCGCCTAGTACTTCCGGAAGGTTATTTGTGTCTTCCCTCCTGAAGACAGAACCGAAGTATTTGTTCAATTGGTCTGCCATTTCTTTGTTCCCCATTATAAATTCACCTGAATCCTACTGCAAGGGGCCTACGTTTGTCTTCACTAATTTTTTTCTCTTCACATATCTATAGAAACTTTTGCAGTCAGTTTTTCCCTGCAAGCTTCATCTCGTACTCTATTTTCCCCCTCTTAATTAAACCCTTAGTCCTCCTCTGTTGAATTCTAAATTTCTCCCAGTCCTCAGGTTTGTTGCTTTTTCTAGCCAATTTATAAGCCTCTTCCTTGGTTTTAACACTATCCTTAATTTCCCTTGTTAGCCACGGTTGAGCCACCTTCCCCGTTTTCTTTTTACTCCAGACAGGGATGTATAATTGCTGAAGTTCATCCATGTGATCTTTAAATGTTTGCCATTGTTTATCCACCATCAACCCTTTAAGTATCCTTTACCTGTCTATTCTAGCCAATTCACGCCTCATACCATCGAAGTTACCTTTTGTTAAGTTCAGGACCCTAGTTTCCGAATTAACTGTGTCACTCTCCATCTTAATAAAGAATTCTACCATATTATGGTCACTCTTCCCAAAAGGGCCTCGCACAACAAGATTGCTAATTAGTCCCTTCTCATTGCACATCACCCAGTCTAGGATGGCCAGCTCTCTAGTTGGTTCCTCGACAAATTGGTCTAAAAAACCATCGCTAATACACTCCAGGAAATCCTCCTCCACCGCATTGCTACCAGTTTGGTTAGCCCAATCAATATGTAGATTAAAGTCGCCCATGTACCTTTATTGCACACATCCCTTATTTCTTGTTTGAAGATGTCCCCAACCTCACTACTACTGTTTGGTGGTCTGTACACAACTCCCACTAGCGTTTTGTGCCTTTTGGTATTCCGCAGCTCCACCCATACCGATTCCACATCATCCAGGCTAATGTCCCTCCTTACTATTGCATTAATTTCCTCTTTAACCAGCAACGCCACCCCGCCTCCTTTTCCTCTCTGCCTATCCTTCCTAAATGTTGACTACCCCTGGATGTTGAGTTCCCAGCCTTGGTCACCCTGGAGCCATTTCTCTGTGATGCCAATTACATCATATCCATTAGCTGCTGTCTGCGCAGTTAATTCGTCCACCTTATTGTGAACACTCCTCGCATTGAGGCACAGAGCCTTCAGGCTTGTCTTTTTAACACACTTTGCCCCTTTAGAATTTTGCTGTAATGTGGCCCTTTTTGTTTTTTGCCTTGGGTTTCTCAGCCCTCCACTTTTACTATTCTCCTTTCTATCGTTTGCTTCTGCCTCCATTTTATTTCCCTCTGTCTCCCTGCATAGGTTCCCATCCCCCTGCCATGTTAGTTTAACTCCTCCCCAACAGCACTAGCAAATACTCCCCCTAGGACATTGGTTCCAGTCCTGCCCAGGTGCAGACCATCCAGTTTGTACTGGTCCCACCTCCCCCAGAACCGGTTCAAATGTCCCAGGAATTTGAATCCCTCCCTTCTCCACCACTCCTCAAGCCACGTATTCATCTGAGCTATCCTGCCATTCCTACAATGACTAGCACGTGGCACTGGTAGCAGTCCTGAAATTACTACCTTTGTGGTCCTACTTTTTAATTTAGTTCCTAGCTCCCTAACTTCGTCTTGTAGGACCTCATCCCGTTTTTTACCTATATCGTTGGTAACTATATGCACCATGACAACTGGCTGTTCACCCTCCCATTTCAGAATGTCCTGCACCCGCTCCGAGATATCCTTGACCCTTGCACCAGGGAGGCAACATACTATCCTGGAGTCTCGGTTGTGACCGCAGAAACGCCTATCTATTCCCCTTACAATCGAATCCCCTATTACTATAGCTCTCCCACTCTTTTTTTCTGCCCTCCTGTGCAGCAGAGCCATCCACGGTGCCATGAACTTGGCTGCTGCTGCTCTCCCCTGATGAGTCATCCCCTCAACAGCACCCAAAGCGGTGTATCTATTTTGCAGGGGGATGACTGCAGGGGATCCATGCACTACCTTGCTTGCACTGCTTTTCCTGTTGGTCACCCATTTACTATCTGGCTGTGTACCCTTTACCTGCGATAAGACCAACTCGCTAAACATGCTATTCACGTCATTCTCAGCATCATGGATGCTCCAGGGTTCATCTACCCGCAGCTCCAGTGCCACAATGCGGTCTGTCAGGAGCTGGAGGCAGATACACTTCCCACACACGTAGTCGTTAGGGACACCGGAAGCGTCCCTGACTTCCCACATAGTACAGGAGGAGCATAACACGTGTCCGAGCTCTCCTGCCAAGACTTAACCCCTAGATAAACTTAATTTGGCAACAACAATGTTAAATGTTACTGACTGATATAGAAAAGAAAAAGAAAAACTACTTGCCAATCACTTACCCCTTGGCTGTGATGTCACATTTCGATTTCTTTCTACTTCTTTTTGCTTCCCTGCTGCAGCTGCACCGGCTGGCCTCTTGGAGGCCACTCGTCTCCCGAACTCCCGCCTCCCGACGCACCCCGGACTGCTCGCTGACAGGCTTCTTGTAGGCCGCTCGCCTGCCAAACTCCCGCCTCTCGACACTCCCCGGACTGCCCGCTGACGGGGCTCTTGTAGGCCGCTCACCTCCCGAACTCCTGCCTCTCGACGCTCCCTGGACTGCTCGCTGACGGGCCTCTTGTATGCCGCTCACCTCCCGAACTGGAGTATAAAAGTAGAGAACTCTTGCTACAACTGTATTTTGTACAGTTTTGGTCTCTTTATTTAAGGAGAGATATACTTGCATTGGGGGCAGTTCCGAGAATGTTCACTCGGTTGTTTCCTGAGATGAAGGGGTTATTCTATGAAGAAAGGTTGAGCAGGTTGGGCCTATACTCATTGGAGTTTAGAAGAATGAGAGGTGATCTTATTGAAATGCCTAAGATTCTGAGGGAACTGGACATGGTAATTGCAGAGAGAATGTTTCCCCTTATGGGGGAATCTAGAACTAGGAGCATAGTTTCATAATAAGAGGTCGCACATTTAAAACAGAGATGAGGAGAAATTTATTCTCAGAGGGTTGTGAATCTTTGGAATTTTCTATCCTAGAGGGCTGTTGAGGCTAGGTTAGTGAATATATTTAACTTAGAGATTGACAGATTTTTGAATGATAATGGTATCAAGGGTTATAGGGAGTTAGGAGGAAAGTGGAGTTGCGGCCAAGATCAGATCAGCCATGATCTTATTGAATGGCAGAGCAGGCACGAGGGACCAAATGGCCTACTCCTGCTCCTATTTCTTATGTTCTTGTGTAATATGAAGAGGACAAGAGTGATTGGAAACCGGTTTGTGTTCACTTGTAGATTAAAACAATAGAGGGAAAGGACTTTTGAACGATAAGGGAGTCAAGGGTTATGGGGAGCGGGCAGGGAAGTAGAGTTGAGGCCAGGATCAAATCAGCCATGATCTTATTGAATGATGGAGCAGGCTCCTATTTCTTATGTCTTATGTTCTTATGACTTGCATTTATATAGTGCATTTCCTACCTTCAGGATGTCCCAAAGTACTTTACATTCAATTAATTACCTTTTGAGTTGTAATCATATAATCCTAGAAACTTACAGCACAGAAGGAGGCCATTCGCCCTGTCGTGCCTGTGCTGGCTCTCTGAAAGAGCAGTTGTACTTAGTTGCACATTCTCACTTTTTGTCCTTAACCCTGTCAGTTCCTTATCCTCAAGTACCTGTCCAACTCCCTTTTAAAATTCTTTATGGAATCAGCTTCCACCACTTTTTCAAGTAGAGTGTTCCAGATCCTGACAACTTTCTGAGTGAAAATAATTCTCCTCATCGCCCTTCTAGATCTTTTGCCAATGATTTTGAATCTATGACCTCTAGTTATTGACCCACTCATCACAGGGAATAATTTGTCTCTATCAAAACCTCTCACCATCTTGAAAACTTCAATTCGGTCATCTCTTAACTTTCTCTGTTCCAAGGAGAACAGTCCTAACTTTTCCAACCTCTCTTCATAATTGAAGTTGCTCATCACTGATAACATCCTGGTAAATCTCCTTGTACCATTTCTAAGGCCGTATTATCTTTCCTGAAGTGCAGTGCCCAGAATTGTCCACAATACTCCAGCTGAAGCCTAACGAATGATTTATAAAGTTCTAGCATGATCCCACTGTTTTTATGTTCTAACGTAATATTGCTTTTAATGTAGGCAAACACAAAGGACAATTTTCATTTGGCAAAAGAAAATATATATAAATAAAAATATATGTATACACGATACATGATTCCCGGATTCAGCACCGTCAGAAACGGGCACAATTACAACCAATGGAAGCAGTTCAGTAACAATGTAATGTTAATAATCTATGTGTTACCCATGTCCGCGATCTGTGAAACTTGAATACTTTGTATTATTACTAACTGCAGATGTGCGTGCTGCATGCCAAACGGACATCTGGGTTGCCCCACCCAGTCCCGGCCAATGACTATCCCTCTGAGAAGGGATCCTGTGATTGAGGTGCTTTGAACCAAGTAGGTTCCTCAGTGTTAAGAAAGGCTACAGGGCCAACAGCACATCAATCTTCCCATCACAGAAACTTTCAAATATGTGCTTTGTTTTCATATGAATTTTGTTCCTGAATGTAGTAATTCACGCTGGTGTGTTGTTTCATGGGTCCCGACTGCCTTCCAATACCATCAGCAAGTGATCATTGTTGTGTAATCTTAGATCGTGTTGGTGGTCTATTGAATACGTCATATTGTGCCCCCTCCTCCCAGGTTTGATCAGTTCATTCAATCAATGATTTTGCTGGTTCTTACAGCTCTGTATTACATTCAATGGTGCATTTAGTCATTAAGCAACAGGGGTCAGATATGTGCTTTTAATAAAGTGTATGTGAAGGAAACATGATGTAATGAAACATTGCCCATGACTGTATTTATATTTTTGACAACTACACTTATGCATGTTGCTAGGTGCAGTGTAACTCTGCGTCCTACATTGAACATTTGGACCAGATTAAAAAGTGCTATTAAATATGTCAGAGATTTTGTTTTTTGTTATGTAATCCCTTTTCCATATATTTCCTGAGACACAGAGATGGGAATTCTGAGCGACTTTTCCTTGCAATTATTAAGTAGAAGTACTGCATTGTGTGTTAGTGTTCCGTGCAATGGATTACATTCAGCGAGGAGTGTGAGCCATCATTAATTATGCTGCCTCCAGGCTGCAGTAAAATCTCTTTTTCCTCAAACTGTCAGATAATTTTGAAAATTCAGCAAATAATTTTTCAACATACATGTCGGGTATAGTCACATTTAAAATTGTATTAATATTTACTTTCTAAACTCACACGCTTAATTTAGTTTCCAGAACTGAAAATAACAAAAAAAATCACGCAGGAGCCAGCTGAGCAGTGTATGTATAATTTACTGATTAATTAAAAGTGTTTGTTTGATTAAATATTTTAATGTATTTTTTAATGTTTTTGAGGGCAAGCTACCCTCTTAGTTTTTTTTTTGCTTTGTTTTTTCTCTCCTGTTGTGCTCTCAACAAGAGACAAGTTGTGCTCCGAAGCCTTTGCTGCTGTTAAGTTGGTCACAAGGAAGCAGAGGAGGGATCCAGCATTGACTCTCTGATACCCCTCCCCTGCCCCCAATTCCACTTGGACCTTCCCCACAACAGTATGGTTGCAATTAGACACTCACTGTGAGGCTTTGACCTATGGCACCATGCACTGATATTTCAGTATGCTGTGCTAGAGCAGTGCTCAATTTGAAATATCTCAGGCTCTACACTGCACTTGATAAGATCATTTTAGCAATGTCTCAATTATATGGGTTTGGGCAGATGAGATCTGAAAGGATTTCCCCCTGCCCACCCCATCCCGTTAATAAAATTAATTTGCAACATGTGAAAAGCTATTGGAATGGAATGTATCATTTGAAGTCCACAAGTAGCTGGACCCGATCTAGTTGGAATTTGTTTTATATTTCGATATTCCATTGGTTTGGAATTGTCCCTCTTAATCAATCCTCTGAAGTAAATATAGTAGCATCTTAAATAAGAGAATATCTATAATGAGTTGTGTTCACACTTTGGTCTGTTAGATTTTAAAATAAATATCCTGAAGCCTAGTACCTGTGCGTGAGTGAAAATGGGACTTGTATTGACGTAATCAGTACCTCGTGTACTCTGTCAGCTGGTTGTGTCTCCAATACAGATCACAAATAGTGTTTGTTTCTTCCAGTTCTGTAGTTAAAACACATTAATGCACTGTTCTCCATTGTACTGTACTTGTTCTTAAACCTGTACTCAAACTGGCTAAATGTGGTTAGTTCAGAACATCATCTGTTGCACATGCTGAGTAACCTCGCTGAACACTTTGCCAGATAACACTGCTCCTTTAAGAATTCTGGAATAAAATGCTGAGGCTGATTATGTAAAATGGGTGCAGTCTGATTTTATTCCTAAACTAATTATCTTCTGGCAAGCAGGATATATTCTTGCCCTATAAATGAAATATATGCCAAACTGCTATAGCTGATCTGGGTGGGATCACATCCTGTATTTGGCTGAAATGATGCAGGTTCAGGATGATAATCAGTGTTAATTAAATAAAAGGGAGGATAACGTTCATTGATTATACTAATACCCAACATGATTTTGGCAACTGTACCAGGGCTGGTTTAAACTGAAAAGGCAGGGAATAATATTTTTGGGAAAGCAATACATTTTGATGATTTTTGCAATTTTAGTTCTCACTCCTGCGTCACACGCTGACTTAAGGCTGACCTGAGAGGATGGGCAATACTGAAATATTGCACTCAACCGGGCCACCGCTGGGACATTTGCATAAGGGATTCAAAGAGACTTATCTGTGATTTCCCCCACCCCACTTCTCTAAATGCCTATCTGAATCTGAAGACTTACCATGTGGAAACCCATGGGTATTCAGCTGTCCAGTGACGCAATCTAGGGATGTTAAACCCACACTATCGGAACAGTACAATTATATGCAAACTGTTGGATATATTTATGTAATAAATGGGCCCGACTGATTTAACACTCAAGTAAAGAAGTCACAAGTGTGTAGAGAGAAATAAGGAATGAATTTTAGTTTTTAAAACTTAATGAGGAGAAAGAATTACTTTTATTCTGATAGAAAAATGTTCATCCCCTCCACAACATGGCAACTGGCAGCGATAAAATGAAATTTTGGATTCTCTCATATGCTTTCCTCCTATCCTCTGTTTACAACCAAGATATGTATCTCCTAATTTGTGCCATACCTTTGTAAGCTGAATGCCATCTGTGTCCATTTACCTGTGTATTATGTCTGCTCCTTCTCACCCAAACCCATTCGGTCTCGACTGAAGCAAAATACTACAGATCCTGGAAATCTGAAATAAAAACAGAAAATGCTGGAAATACTCAGCAGCATCTGTGGAAAGCGAAACAGAGTTAATGTTTCAGGTTGATGACCTTTTGTCAGAACTGGAAAAAGTTAGAGATGTAACAGGTTTTAAGCAAGTACAGAGGCAGGGAAAGGGGGAGGGGAAGAAAGAACAAAAGGGAAGGTTTGTGATAGGTGGAAGGCAGGCGTGATTAAATGATAGAAGAGATGATGGTGCAAGGAGAAAGGAGATGGTAAGGGAACAAGTAAATAAACAAAAGATAAGTGTAGAGGAGGTGTAAATGGGAATAGCAGAATAATCAACAACTGCTGTCTAAAAAAATGGGGACAATGGTTATGATCTGAAATTGTTGAACTCAATTTTGTTGTTGGCTGAACTTGTTCTTGTCATGTATTCAACTATCATTGTAACCCATGTATAAGCTGACCTAAGTTGTACACCTTGAGAACACTGACCACAAGGGGCAAACTTGTGGGAGACATTCCTAACCTGGACTTTCAGGTATAAAAGGGGAAGCTCCACCCACCTTCATCACTTGAGGGCTTGGTAATAAAGGTAACTGGTCACAGAGTGACCTTCTCTCAATTATGGGCCTCATGTGCATTTATACTGTATAGTAAGGACATATCATTGGCGAGGAGGAACTGAGATTTAAACCACGCGAGCATGGCCACTAGCAGCACAGAAGAGAGGTACTGTGTTGGCGATGATTGGGACGACTTTATTGAGAGACTACAGCAAAGTTTTGTCACTAAGGAATGGTTGGGACAGGATTCGGCCGACAAACGCAGGGCTCATCTCCTGACTGTTTGTGGATCCAGAACGTACTCCCTGATGAAGGACCTTCTAGCGCCAGAGAAGCCGGCGGACAAGACGTTCGAAGAGCTCAGTAAGTTGATCGGGGAACACCTTAAACCGGCAAGCAGCATACAGATGGCGGGACACTGGTTTTACACGCACCGGCGGCGAGAAGGGTAAAGCGTTCCAGACTTCGTGGCAGACCTCCGGCGACTGGCGAGCCTATGTAAGTTCCCAGATGCATGCAGAGCGGAGATGCTGCGAGACTTTTTTATTGAGGGCATCAGGCACGCTGGGTTATTCAGGAAACTGATTGAGACCAAAGACTTGACCTTGGAAGCGGTGGCTCTGATAGCCCAGACATTTATCTCAGAGGAGGAAGAGACCAGAATCATGTATGACAAAAATCTTGGCTCAAATGCGGCAAACGACCAGGGAGTCAACATTGTTAACGCGGCACACAGTTCTCTAGGCAGACGAGCAATCGGACATGCCCGAGCATGTAGTTGAACCCAAAGGGGGAATTCAACAGAGACAATGGCTAGCTGAATGGCGATTCATGCCATCGCAATGGACAATGCGGCCAGTAATGGGGACATCAACACCTGTTTATGGTGCGCTTAAGGACAGTTACAGAAACAGTCAGGGACGATCGACTGGTAATGGACCTTTTTTTTCCAACAACAGCTCATGCTGGAGGTGTGGAGGCAAACACCCAGCCAGAGCTTGCAGATATCAGCAATATACCTGCAGAAACTGCAACGTCAGCGGTCACTTGGCATGTATGTGCAGGAAGTCTGCAGCCAGGTTGATGTATGAGGAGGACGGGCCCGATGTAAGCCCTACGAGGCCAAATGAATACTGGGAGAAATCACTGGAAGCTGAAGTTCAGCGTGTTCATGTGGAGCACATATACAGTTCATATACCAGGACGCCACAGATAATGATGAAAGTGCTCCTCAATGGCATCCCAGTATTAATGGAGCTAGACACGGGGGCCAGCCAGTCCCTGTTGAGTATCAAACAGTTCGAAGGGTTGTGGGTGTCTAAGGCCAGGAGGCCAAAATTATTGCCGATTGACGCACAGCTACGAACATATACAAAGGAGATCATTCCGGTGCTAGGCAGCACCACGGTAGTCGTGACCCACAAAGATTCGGAGAACAGGTTGCCACTCTGGATTGTCCCAGGGGATGGTCCCGCACTACTGGGGAGGCTTGCTGTCATGAACTGGAAATGGGGCGATGTCAATGCAATTTCTTCTGTGGAGCGAGTATCATGCTCACAGGTCCTGGACAAATTTGACTCATTATTTCAAGCTGGAATCGGCACTTTCATGGGGCCCAAGGTACTAATTCACATAAACTCGGAAGCCAGGCCAGTACACCACAAGGCCAGAGCGGTGCCATATGTGATGCGGGAAAAGATAGAATGCTACCGAGAGCGGAGGACCTCTTTGCGACGCTATCTGGTGGCAAACTTTTTTATAATTGGACCTGACCTCATCTTACATGACCCAGGAGCTGGCAAGTGAGTCGAAGAAGCTGACCACCATCACAACACACAAGGGGTTGTTTGAGTATAACAGATGTCCGTTCGGGATTCGTTCGGCCGCCGCGATCTTTCAGTGAAATATGGAAAGCCTCCTCAAATCGATTCCAGGGACGGTGGTTTATCAAGACGATATCCTCATCACGGGTCACGATACTGAAGAACACCTCCACAACCTGGAGGAGGTGCTGTGCAGACTGGACCGGGTAGGGCTGCAACTGAAAAAGGTGAAGTGTGTTTTCCTAGCTCCAGAGGTAGAATTCCTGGGAAGGAGGGTAGCAGCAGACGGGATCAGACCTACTGCATCCAAAACGGAAGCGATCCAGAGAGCACCCAGACCCTGTAACACGATGGAGCTGTGTTCATTCCTGGGCCTCCTGAACTATTTTGGTAACTTTCTTCCCAAATTGAGCACGCTGTTAGAGCCGCTACACGTGCTCCTACGCAAAGGTCGCGATTGGGTCTGGGGGGACAGCCAGGAAAGGGTTTTTGATAGAGCACGCAATTTGTTATGCTCCAACAAACTGTTAACGTTATATGGCCCGTGTAAGAAACTTGTTTAAACGTGCGATGCTTCGTCCTATGGTGTCAGGTGTGTGTTGCAGCATGTGAATGCCAATAGTCAGTTACAGCCGGTAGCTTATTCCGCCAGAAGTCTGTCCCAGGCAGAATGGGGCTACGGAATGGTAGAAAAGGAAGCGTGTGTATATGCAGTAAAAATATGCACCAGTACCTGTTTGGCAGGAAATTTGAGCTGGAGACAGATCACAAACCCCTAACGTCCCTTTTGGCCGACAACAAGGCCATAAATGCGAATATATCGGCCCCCATACAGAGGTGGGCATTCAGATTAGCCGCCTATGACTACACAATTCGGCACAGACCGGGCACTGAAAACTGTCCCGATGCACTCAGCAGGCTACCACTAGCCACCACTGAGGGGGCAACTGAGCATGATGCTGAGATGATCATGGTTGTTGAAGCTTTCAAAAGCGAAGGCTCACCTGTGACAGCCCGTCAGATTAAATTCTGGACAAATAAAGACCCGCTACTGTCTTTAGTTAAGAAATGTGTCCTGAACGGGGACTGGGCAGCCACCTACGGGGCATGCCCTGAGGAATTTAAACCATTTCATAGGCGCAAGGATGAACTCTCGATTCAAGCCAATTGCCTACTCTGGGGAAACCGAGTAGTCATGCCCCAAATGGGCAGAGAGGTGTTTATCAGAGAACTTCACAATGAGCACCCGGGCATTGTCATGATGAAGGCAATTGCCAGGTCACACATTTGGTGGCCAGGGATATATGCAGACCTGGAACTTTATGTTCGCAGATGCAACACATGTGCTCAGCTGGGCAACGCACCCAGGGAAGCTCCCCTTAGCCCCTGGTCCTAGCCCGCCAAGCCATGGTCACGCATCCATATGGACTACGCAGGTCCTCTCATGGGAAAAATGTTGTTGGCCTACTTCAAATGGATTGAGTGTGCCATTTTAAATTCAAGCACATCCTCTGCCACGGTAGAAAGTCTACGGGCAATGGTCGCCGCCCATGGTCTACCGGATGTCTTGGTCAGCGACAATGGCCCGTGCTTCACAAGCACTGAATTCCAGGACTTCATGGCAAGCAATGGAATCAACCATGTCAGAACGGCACCATTCAAGCCGGCGTCAAACGGCCAGGCGGAACGAGCAGTGCAGATAATCAAACAGGGGATGCTCAGAATCCAAGGAGGTTCCCTACAAAGCCACTTATTACGCCTCCTGTTGGCCAATAGATTCCGACCACACTTGCTCACAGGGTTTCCACCCACAGAGCTGCTAATGAAAAGGATGCTCAAAACCAGGTTGTCCCTTATACACCCCACCATGAACGAAATTGTTGAGAGCAGGCGTCAGTCACAATGTGATTACCATGACAGGAAAGCGAGGGCGTGACGTATTGATGTCAATGACCCTGTTTTTGTCCTTAATTACTCTGAAGGGCCCAAATGGCTTGCAGGCACTGTGATTGCCAAAGAGGGGAATAGGGTTTTGGTAGTTAATCTTACCAATGGATAAATCTGCTGCAAACACGTGGATCAAACTAAAAGGAGGTTCAGCAACCCCATAGAAGAAGCAGAGGAAGAACACGACGTAGAGTTTACTCCACCACAGGTGACCGAACCAAGTGGAGGAGAGCCCAGTCACTGTGGGAAGTCCGGACAGGCCTGAGGCACCGCAAGCAGCAGACACTCAGGCCAGCGCCCAACAACCGGAGCCCCAACTCAGGTGCTCTACAAGGGAGCGTAAACCACCAGAGAGACTTAACCTGTGATTCCAATAAGACTTTGGGAGAGGTGATGTCATGTATTCAACTATCATTGTAACCCATGTATAAACTGACCTAAGTTGTACACCTTGAGAACATTGACCACAAGGGGGTGAACTTGTGGGAGACACTCCTAACCTAGATTTTCAGGTATAAAAGGGGAAGCACCACCCACCTTCATCACTTGAGGTCCTGTTAATAAAGGTAACTGGTCACAGAGTGACCTTCTCTCAAGTATGGGCCTCGTGTGCATTTATACTGTATAGTAAGGACATATCAGTTCTCACATTGAAGAACTTTTCCTTTGACTCCACCCACTTCCTCCAAATAAAATGTGTTGCTATGGGAATCCGTATGCGTCCTAGCTATGCCTGCCTTTTCATGGGATATGTGGAACATTCTTTGTTCCAGTTCTACTTGGGTCCCTTCCCTCACCTCTTTTTCTGGTACATTTCCTGCTCTCGCTCCGAAAATGTCAATAACTTTGCTTCCAATTTTCACCCTATGCTCGCCTTCACATGATCCATTTCCGACCCTTCCCATCCCCGACTTCCCTATCTCAATTTCTGGGGATAGGCTATCGACTAATATTCATTATAAGCCCACTGACTCCCACCGCTACCTTGGCTACACTTCCTCGCACCTCACTTCCTGTAAGTACTCGATTCCATTCTTCCATTCTTCCAGTCTCTCTCTTTCTGTCACAACTGTTTAGGCAATGCCACCTTACATACCACTGCTTCCGTTATGTTTTCATTTTTCCTCAACAAAGGATTCCCCTTTGCTGTGGATTACGGGGTCCTTGAGCGTATCCGCCCCATTTCCCACACCTGCTCTCACCACTGCCTCTCCCTCCCAGAACCACGATAGGGTTCCCCTTGCCCTCACCTTCCATCCCACCAGCATCCACAATCAACGAATCATCCTCTGCCATTTCTTCCACCTCCAGCATGATCCCACCACCAAACACATCTTCCCCTCCCCTTCCCTTTTAGCATACTAAAGGGACCGCTCCCTCCTCAACACCCTGGTCCACTCTTCAATCAGCCCAAACACCTCCTTCTCTTCCCACACCTCCTTCCCATGCCAGTGCAGGAGATGCAACACCTGCCCTTTTACCTCATTTTCCACTGTCCAGGGCCCCAAACACTACTTCCAGATGAAACAACGATTTACTTGTACTTCTTTCAATTTAGTATGCGGTCTCCTCTACATTGGGGAGACCAAACACAGATTGGATGACCACCTTGCTGAACATCTTCGTTCAGGCTGCAAGCGTGACCCCGAGCTTCTAGTTGGTTGCCATTTTAATTCTCCGTCCTGCTCCCACTTTATCCTCGGCCTCATGCACTGTTCTGATAAAGTTCAATGGTAACTCGAGGAACAGCCCCTCATCTTTTGATTAGACACTTTACAACCTTCTGGGCTCAACACTGAGTTCAACAATTTCAGGTCAAAACCCCTGCCCCCATTTTTTCGGACGACAGCTGTTGGGAATGATTCCGCTATTTCCATTTACACCTCTTCTAGACTCATCTTTTGTTTCTTTACTTGTCCCATTACCATCTCCTTTTGCCTTGCATTATCATTCCTTCTATCATTTAATCTCTGCTGCCTTCCACCCTGTCACAGACCTTATCTTTTATTCTTTCCTCCCCTCCCCCTTTCCCTGCCCCTGTACTTGTTTAAAACCTGTTACATCTCTAACTTTTTCAAATTCTGATGACCGGTCATCGGCCTGAAATGTTAACTCTCTTCATTCTCAATACATGCTGCCTGACCTGCTGAGTATTTCCAGCATTTTCGGTTTTTATTTCCCATTATTTCTAGCTCCTTTTTTTTTCTCAATCACACCTGGGCCCTTCACTATTGTCTCCCATCCTTCCCGTCATCAGTCATGCCAGCTTTTATTGCTCTCCCCGCAGGTACTTTGCCCTTTCAATCCCTACTCTAACCCATCTACCTTCCTCCTGTCCTGCCACCATCCCAGGCTTGAATCTCCTCAGAAATGCCATGAGCTATCCTCTTGTCAACTTTCTCTGGAGAGTCCATTAAGGCAGCTATTGCTGCTTCCTGCTCTGTGGCCTACCTTGGTCTTCACCATGCCCACTGGGAGATAATCTCACCAATCTCCTTCCCTTCCCGCTCACCTCACATACCATTGCACCCTTGGACTATTTAGTGTCAGTGGAACAACAATCACCACCACTCTCAAGTTCCCTGTCAAAGTCCATTCAATCGCGACCAAGGCCACTGCTATCCATGACCTTATTGTGAGTGATTGCATTGACAATATGACTTTGATGGAAATTTGGCTCATGAGTGGTGACACTTTGCCCCTTATTAAAGCCTCCTCTTATGGCTATACTTTCCACCATCTAGTCTGCCTGAACCGCTGTAGTGGCGGTGTGGCTCTTATCATCTAATCGAACCTCATTCTCTTCACCTACTTCTCTGGTACCTACTCCTCATTTGAAAAGCTCACCTTGTTCCATCACTCTTGCCTTTCCTTCAAAATCCTCATTCTCGACCGCAACCCCAAACCCAAGTTCCTGATGGACACATCCATCCCTCCTTTCCTCCTTCAGCCTCTGCACTGAGCCATTTCCCCATTCTCATTGATTTCAATCTCCATCTCAATGCATCATTCCCTCTCTCCTCTGATTTCATTGCTCTTCTGTCCTCCTTTAACTTCTCCCTCTACTAAACTCTCTTACCCACATTCATGCCCCCCCGTCTTGTCCTTGCAATCTCACGTGGCCTCTCTACCATTGTCTCGGTGACAGACAATGTGATGTACAACCGCTTATTTGTGTCCCTCATCACCATCCACATTCCCCAACCCCGTTCCAACCCCACTTCAGCATTCGTCCCTGAAATAAACTTTCCCCCAGAGCATTTACAATTGCACTGTCAAATTCCTAACTGTCGAGCATTTGGCCCTCCGCTCACCATGATACTTCTGCGGGTGTCAATCTGCTCAACGACTCCCTCAACTCCACCTTTGGTTCCCTTGTCCCCAGTAAAACCCTTACGCTTTTCTATTCGGGTTGTCTCCCCAATATGGCTGCCATCCTCCTTCTCTAGAGGCACAGACATGAGTGTTTCTGGTGCATAACTGATTTAGCCATCAATCAATCACCATGTCCAGTTCACATCAAGCACCAGTGGGCTTCATTGGCCTCTGCTAATATCACTCATTACTCCAGAATCTGCTTGGACAGTAAAGATCACTTCTTTTCTCCGCCATCAACTGTCTCCTTAAACCCTACTCCCTGCTCCAATTTGTGTGCAATTTGGCTGCCGCATTTCCCACATTACAACAGTGACTACACTCAAAGTACTTCATTGGCTGTAAAGCGCTTTGAGATGTCTGGTGGTTGTGAAAGGCGCTATAAAAATCCAATTCTTTCTCCCTCTACCCTCACCTCAGTTCCAATAAGTGCAAGAAACTCGTGGACTTCTTTGTCACTAAGATTGAGACAATCAATTCCTTGCCATTTACAAACGCATGCTGGCTATGCTTGATTAGTGCATAATAACCCATAATCCACGCGTATTCATTTTATTCTATATGATACCATTGAAAAAATTACTCACTCATCCGGACTGATCTATAGTTATCTGAATTATCCTTTTATCTCTTTGTGAATAGTGATATCACATTGGCAACCCTACATTCCTCTGGCACAACCTCCATATTGAAGAATGTGTGAAAGATTGTGGCCAGAGCCTCTGCTATGTACATTCTGATCTCCCTCAGCATTCTAGGATGGATGCCATCAGGACCCATGCCTTTTCTATTTTATGTTCCATCTATTTTTTCAGTAATACTTATCTATGGTTATCTGATTGTGCCCCTCCTCCTCTTGCACACCCACATTCCCAACTCCATACTTTACAGTTAAACAGAAGCAAATTGTTCATTCTCTGTCTCCACCATTCCTCTATCTGATTTCCTTTTTCATCTCTGATCGGCCCTACCTTTTTTTTTAAACTATTCTTTCACTTTTATGTGTTAATAAAATCCTTTACTATTTCCTTTTATGTTAACCTGCCAAACTTTCTTCATGTCTCCTCTCAGTCTTTCTACTTATTTGTTTCCCCTCTGTATTTTCTATGTTTCGTTTGATTTTTGCGCCAAGAGCATTGATTTGTCATATGCTTCTGTTTTTAGGTTTGATTTTAATTTCCCTACTGATCGAAGGCACTTCAGCTTTGGCTGCACCTCTTCACTTGTCCATCTGCACACTAATCGTCTCCTGTTTTATGTTCTCCATTGTTTATGCACTGCCTTATTTGCCAGATTTTATCTTATTGAAATGAACCTTTTCCTGTCCTTTATCTCTGTTGTTCCCAGTCTTTTTCAGATGTTATATTGCACCTAATTACGTTATGGTTGTTAATTTCTAGATGTTCCCAACCTATACATGAACTACTTATTGTGTTCCTAACACAGATGAGACTGCATACAGGGAGGTTAAAGTAACAGTGACTGCAGTCTTTATTAAGACACTCCAGAGTGAGGAATAGACCTTAGGGGCCGGCTTAAATAAAGTGCTCCCAAGGGATGCTGGGATCCCTTGGGACTTCAGGGGATGCGCTCCCTGGTGGTGGAAACACGGGAGTGCATGCTTTGCAGATACACAACATCACTCCTCCCCCAAAGTCAAAGTGAAAACTATTTACAAGGTGAGGCGGTCGGGAGCCTTTCTTTCCCTGGTGGACCGCCTCAGTACAAATGTCTGTTCTGTGTGTTGGCTGTGGCCTCGCTGGGCTGGCGTGTTGTTGGCCCTGCAGTGATGCTGGATGAGCTTGGCCTTGCTGGGCTGTTGGGCGTGATGGGTTCGATTTCCTGGTCCGGGTTGGGGTCGTTGATCCTTTGGGTGTGTGTTGTGGGGTCGAAAAAGTGGTGCCTGCTGTGGGTTGTTCAGGGCAGTCTGTGAACCGCAGCCTCGTTTGGTCTAGGTGCTTTCTGCAAATTTGTCGAGTTTGACTACAAACACCCTACTCCCTTCTTTAGCTATCACTGTGCCCGTGATCCACTTGGGACCATGTTCATAGTTTAGCACATACACAGGGTCATTCAGATCAATTTCCTGTGACACAGTGGCGCGACCATCGTTTACATTTTGTTGCTGCCGCCTGCTCTCTACCTGATCATGCAGGTTGGGGTGGACCAGCGAGAGTCTGGTTTTAAGTGTCCTTTTCATGAGTAGCTCAGCTGGGGGCGCCCCTGTGAGCGAGTGGGGTTTCGTGGAATAGCTGAGCAGTACTCGGGACAGGCGGGTTTGGAGTGAGCCTTCTGTAACTCGTTTAAGGCTCTGTTTGATTGTTTGTACTGCTCGCTCTGCCTGCCTATTGGAGGCTGGTTTAAACGGGGCCGCGGTGACATGTTTGATCCCATTGCGGGTCATGAATTCTTTAAATTCGGCACTGGTGAAACATGGCCCGTTGTCACTGACCAGTATTTCAGGCAGGCCGTGGGTGGCAAACATGGCCCTCAGGCTTTCAATGGTGGCGGTGGCGGTGCTTCCCGACATTATTTCACATTCAATCCATTTTGAAAAAGCATCCACCATCACCAGGAACATTTTACCGAGAAACGGGCCCGCATAGTCGACATGGATCCTTGACCATGATCTGGAGGGCCAGGACCACAAACTTAGTGGTGCTTCTCTGGGCACGTTGCCCAACTGAGCACACACGCTACATTGCCGTACACAGGACTCGAAGTCAGAGTCGATACCAGGCCACCACACGTGGGATCTGGCTATCGCTTTCATCATTACTATACTCGGGTGTATGCTGTGGAGTTCCGAGATGAACGTCTCCCTGCCCTTTTTGGGTAGCACTACGCAGTTACCCCACAACAGGCAGTCTGCCTGAATGGACAACTCATCCTTTCGCCACTGGAACGGCTTGATTAGCTGTTGCATTTCAACAGGGATGCTGGCCCAGCTCCCATGCAGTACACAGTTTTTTACTCGGGACAGTAGAGGATCTTGGCTGGTCCAAGTCCTAATCTGGAGGGCCGTGACAGGTGTTTTACCATTTTCAAATGCTTCCATGACCATCAACAAGTCTGCGGGCTGCGCCACCATCAACAAGTTTTCAGGTGCGCCATTTCCACCCCCGTGGTGGGCAATGGTAGCCGACTGAAAGCATCCGCACAGTTCTCGGTGCCTGGCCTGTGGCGGATGGTATAGTTATACGCTGATAGCGTGAGTGCCCACTTTTGTATGCAGGCTGAGGAATTGGTATTTATCCCCTTGTTTTCAGCGAACATGGATATGAGGGGTTTGTGATCGGTTTCCAGCTCAAACTTGAGGCCAAACAGTACTGATGCATTTACTTTACCCCGAACACACACGCTAATGCCTCTTTCTCGATCATGCTGTAGGCCCTCTCAGCCTTAGACAAGCTCCTGGAGGCATAGGCGACAGGTTGCAACTTCCCGCAACGTTGGCTTGTTGTAATACACACCCGACTCCATACGACGACGCATCACATGCTAGCACAAGTCTTTTACACGGGTTATACAATAAAAGCAGCTTGTTGGAGCATAAAATGTTTCTGGCTTTCTTAAAAGCAATTATTTGTTTTTTTTCCCCATACCCAGTTCTCACCTTTACGCAATAACACATGTAGGGGCACTAAGAGAGTGCTTAAACCCGGTAGGAAGTTATCAAAATAGTTGAGGAGTCCCAGGAACGACCGCAGCTCCGTGACATTCTGTGGTCTGGGCGCGGTCCTGATAGCCTCTGTCTTGGTGTCTATGGGCCGAATGCCGTCCGCCATGATCTTTCTCCCCAAAAACTCTACTTCTGTTGCCATGAAGACGCATTTCGACCTCTTCAGCCGCAGTCCTACGCCATCCAGTCGCCGGAGGACCTCCTCCAGGTTTTGTAGGTGCTCGATGGTGTCCCATCCTGTGACTAATATGTCGTCCTGACAAACTGCCGTGTATAGTACCGACTTGAATCGGCACTCCATGTTCCTCTGGAAGATCACTCTAGCTGACCGAATTCCAAACGGGCATCTGTTTTAGATGAACAGTCCCTTGTGCGTGTTGATGCAGGCGAGGCCCTTCAAAGATTCCTCCAGCTCCTGCGTCATGTAGGCCGAAGTCAGGTCGAGCTTGGTGAATGACGTGCCTCCTGCCAGCGTCGCAAATAGGTCGTCTGCCTTAGGTAGCGGGTATTGGTCCTGTAGCGAGAAATGATTAATAATTACTTTATAATCGCCGCAAATCCTGACAGTGCCATCACTTTTGAGTACTGGAACAATCGAGCTGGCCCACTCACTGAATTCCACTGGGGAGATGATGCCCTCGCGTTGCAGCCTGTCCAGCTCGATTTCCACTCTCTCCTTCATCGTGTGAGGTACCGCTCACGCCTTGTGGTGAATGGGTCATGCCTCTGGGACCAAGTGGATCCGCACCTTCGCCCCGGAAAAGTTTTCAATACCTGGCTCAAAAAGGGAAGGATATTTGTTAAGAACCTGGGTACATGAGGCCTCATCGACATGTGATAGCGCTTAGATGTCATCCCAGTTCCAGCAGATTTTGCCCAGCCAGCTCCTTCCAAGCAGTGTGGGGCCATCGCCCAGGACAATCCAGAATGGCAGTTCGTGCACCGTGCCCTCGTAGGTGACCTTGACCGTGGCGCTGCCCAGGACAGTGATGAGCTCTTTGGTTATGTTCTCAGTTTCGTGTGGATGGAGCTCAGGGCTGGTCTGAGTGCCTTGTTGCACCAGAGTCTCTCAAATATCTTTTTACTCATGATGGATTGGCAAGCGCCAGTGTCCAGTTCCATGGCTATGGGCAAGCCATTCAATTTTACATTTAGCATTATAGCTGGACATTTCATCGAAAATGTGTGCACCCCGTGTTCTTCAGCATCTGCCTCCTCTCTGAGACGCGAAATTGCTTTGATCCACCATGGACTGATCTTCCTCTACCATGTGGTGGTTAGCAGGTTTTGCAGAGCTTGCAGCTCATCTGTAAGCTTGTTGGAGGTGCCCCATTGTTCCACAGCTCTTGCAAACATACCCTTTGAAGCGGCATGAATAGGCTGAATGGAAGCCTCCACAACGCCAACAATGTGTGAAATGCCTTGTATTCATCCTTTGTTGCTGACTCTGAGTCATCTGGGTCACCTGAGGCCTGCTGGCAGTTGCAGACTCGTGGTTTCTGCCCTGTATATTTCTGCTCGCAAACACAGTTCCAGTTAATTTATGAACATTGCTAGCACTTGTGTGCTGAGAGATTTGTTTGGTGTTATCACTGGTGGACATAAATGCCTGTGCTATCGCAATGGCCTTACTGAGGGTCAAAAGTTTTCATAGGATGGTCCCGTGGCTAATGCCCAGTACAAAAAAGTCTCTGAGCATTTGCTCCAGGTAGCTATCAAACTCATTGTCCTGCAAGTCGCCTTAGCTTGGCGACGTAGCTCACCACTTCCTGACTTTCACATCACTGGCGCGTGTAGAACCGATACCTCGCTATCAGCACGCTCTCCCTTGGGTTAAGATGCTCCCGAACCAGTGTACACAGCTCCTCATACTGTAGGGGGTTTTTGCTCTGCCCAATTACGGGGGTCTTTGGTAGCTGTTGGTGTATTGGGCCTCTCTGTCCCTTCAGGGGACGGTCCAGCAGCTTATGGCTCGCTGACCACTAAACTGGCGGTTGCGAAGCACCCTAGCACCCCTATCTGGTTCTAAGCTCAGAATTTTGGTGGATTATGAGCTTCCACAAGGGAAAACAAAACACTCAGATACAAGTGGTACTTCGAACAAAAAAACAGTATTGTCCAATTTATTAACCACGGTAAGTTTCCAACAAGGTCAAACTTCATCAAAACACATATCTGACACACATTTATAAACTATGAAAATCTATGGGCAGAAACGGACACAACGAAAACCTTACACAATTTTATCTTTACAAGACAGTTCCAACACCATCCCTACCCGCCTTTTTACCTGACTGACCTAGGCTGACAGTTAGGAAAAGAAAACCCCAGGATAATACTTACGATCCCTTTTGACAGTTATCTTTTTAGCCTTAGAATGGTTGGTTTACAGGGTAGCTGGAGTGAATGTTGTGTCTCCCAGTTACTTCGATCTCCAGTTCTTCAGCTGGTTGGCTTCGGAGCATTGTTTGGTGTGTGGCTCGGCTTCTTGAGACGATGTTGGGCCTCTCAGTAGTTGGGTTGTATATTCTGCACACAAGTCGAGTCCAGAGCCCGTACAATGGTATATTTCACAGCGGTAACAGTCCATCCCCGTTCTCTCTCGGTTTCTGTCTTGCTGCTCCTCGACTCCTTCTCCGACTGCCCCAGCTGCTTTCTCTCTGTTGTTTTCTGTGGTTCTCTGGGTCCTACTCCTCCAGCTGCTTTTCCTACTATATTCAAACTGGGCCAGGTAGTCCCATTGGTTGAGGATTTCCCAGCTTCAGGCCCAACTTGACCCCTGATTGGCCTGCCAGAATGCACTTTTCCCCCATTGGCCAGTGCCTGTCTCGCTTGTGAGCCAGACTCCACAATGTCTGTATCCGCCCACACGTTTCCCAGCCTGCCTGGTTTGAGGGTTCGACTTGGCCAAAAATGTTCATTTAAAATACATAGAGTTAAAACAACAGTGCACTACTTGACCAAAAATGTTCATTTTAAAATGTATAGGACGATCCCTTTTAGTTTTCTTGTCCTTAGGGTGTTCCTATAAAATGCGGTCGTCGATTTTCGAACCTTACAATACGGCTTATCTATGGGTTTCACCGGAGCCAGAAAATTCTTCATGAGGCTGTAGGTCGGTGCCCCGCAGACTGTGAGGAGGACCGCTCTCCTTTTTGCAGCGCTTCCTTCTCCGTCCAGCTCATTGGCTACAAAGTACTGGTCTAGCCGTTCGACATAGGCTTCCCAGTCCTCACCCTCCAAGGACTTCTCCAGGAAGCCCGCAGTTTGCTGCATCTTTGCGTTGGATTCGTATACTCATCGCCAATTATTGTATTCCTAACACAGATGAGACTGCACACAGAGAGGTTAAAGTAACAGTGACCTCAGTCTTTATTAAGACACTCCAGAGTAAGGAACAGGCCTTCGGGGCCGGCTTATATACAGTGCTCCCAAGGGATGCTGGGATCCCTTGGGACTTCAGGGGATGCACTCCCTGGTGGCAGAACATGTGAGTGCATGCTTTACAGATACACGACACTACTTGCCACTTCATTTCCTAGAACTAAATCAACAGTTTTTATTCATTGTTGAACTAAATAAACTGATCCAGACCCCTATCTTTGCCACTTACATACTCATAGCCCAGTCTATCTTTTTGTTAATTAAAGTCGCCAATTATTATGGCCCTGTTTCTACATTGTTCTCTAATTTGTCTACATATCTTTTCCTATTTCCTTTCCACCTGTTTGATGGTTTAGAATGTACTCCCAATAGATTAATAGTTCCTTTTATATTGCTTAACTCGAACAAAACAGATTCAGCTTTTTCACCATCCCTATATTATCCCTGTTGTAATGCTACAGCACAGCTATGGCTCAGTTGGTAGCATGCTTGCATGAGTCAGAAGGTTGTGGGTTCAAGTCCCATTCCCGGAACTTGAGCACATAAAAAACAAATCTAGGCTGATACTCCAGTGCAGAGTTGAGGAAATGCTGCACTGTTGGAGGTACCACAGTTCAACCAAAGCTCCATCTACTCCCTCAGGTGGATGTAAAAGATCCCGTGGCACTATTTCAAAGAAGAGCAAGGAAGTTATCTCTGGTGGCCTGGCCACTATTTATCCCTAAATCAACATAACAAAAACAGATTATTTGGTCATTATCGCATTGCTGTTTGTGGGAGCTTACTTGTGTGCAAATTGGCTGCCAAGTTTCCCACATTACCATAGTGACTACACTCCAAAAGTACTTCATTGGCTGTGAAGCACTTTGAGATGTCTGGTGGTCGTGAAAGGTGCTATATGCATTTTTTTGCAATTGAATCTTTGATCAACATTGACACCCCTCTGCCCTTTTTTCTATTCTATTCCCCCTGAATAATTTGGAACCAAAAATATTCAGCATCTAGTCTTGCCACATCCCTGTTAATGCTACTGTATCATAACCTACCCCTCTCCACCTTTATGCCTCTTTTATTTTATTTTATTTATAATGCCTTATGCATTTACGCACGTACAATTCAAACCTCCCTCTGTCTAATGGAAAATTTTATTTCTTTTATTTCTCTTATTCACTCCTCCTAAAGTGTTTCTACAGTCCTTGGCTATTTCACTTTCATTTCTGCTTCCCATCCTTTTTTCCCTTTCTTCAACAGAGAGGGGGCTAAATTGGAAAGGAAGTCAGCCAGAAGGTCCTCTGTCACATCCGCTTATGGAACAGGTCAGTGCGTTCTTGCCTGGAGATTATGTTGCACGGTGTGGAAAGGCTGTCAATGAGGAAGGGGAGAAAATAAAATAGGTAATAAAACCAAAGTGCCTCAGGGTAGGATCCCCTACTGTAGCAGTGCAGCTGGCCCGTTGACCCACCCCACTGCCCCAGGCATGCTGATATTAGTCAAACTTTAACTGAAATGGAAAGAATGTTTTTCTTGGGGGTGGGGGGTCTTTTTGATCAAATTATTCCCTTATTGCCCATTGTCAGTACCATGCTTTCCTGGGGTTGGGTATCTCCTGGATAGAGTCCAGTTTGGTCTCGAGTCACAGCCCCATTACTATCAATGGAGCTGCTTCAAAGTACCTCCCTATCCAGGAGATCACCAGAGCAGCCTTGAGGTGAACAAACCCAGCATGATGAATCTGTCCTCAGCGATGGTATTTGACATGTTAAAGAGAAGCCAATTAATATTTTCAAACCTATTTTTTTCAAAAGGCAAAGAACAAGAATACTTCCGAACAGCTTTCTTCCCCTTTAAGGTTTCATATACACAATATTTATGTGAAAATATTCTAACAGTATTCCACGTTAAGATTTCACAATGGCTTTTTTCTTCAGCATTTCCTGAAAGCATCACTTAAAAGAAAATTCTCATATAGCAATTAAAAAAGGTAAGTTAAACTTTAAAAAAAAAGCCTCAATTTTTCCATAGCCGGTCTCCCACTGCCTTTGTGAAGTTTTGAGGCATAGAAAGCTGACATATTAAGTAACTTGGTCTCAACGAGCAGCACCTTCTCCCTGCTTCACTGGCAGCAATGAAGCACAAGGTTGGGATAGAGTGCTGGGAACTCGAACGGTGAACAATATCATGTTTTTATGACTTGCCTCAGGAATTGAGCAAAGCTGATGGCCCCAAAGAGGGTAAAAAAAAAGCCATAAGATTTAAGTTTAAGAAAAGCATTAGAAATGGCAGTGTATTTTTCAATACTCCAGAGCAAGGGTGTTAACAGAGAATGTGAGGGTGGGAAAATATGAATATTAAATGAATTTGTCTGGCAGGTCAACACCCATTCTGTCTGCCTCCATTACTTGAAAGAATCATTTCTCTCAGCTCAGCGTTCAATGGCAGAATGTGAAAAAACAGCTTTCTCCGACTTTTGAAAGTAACCATTCCCCACATTAGATCTGCTGGCACAGTCTAGTGTGTAGGAGAATAGCTGGATTTATTTTGTGAATAGGGTTGGAGTTTTAATTCTTTCAGTGGATTAATAGTAATACAAAAAAAACAAATATATTATGTGAAGTTAGTCTTTTGATGCGTGTTTTCAATACTCTTTGCAATGCAATAAAATCTTCCCAGACACAGTTTGACAGATTATTACTGTACAATATTATACATAGCTTTGTTAATCTTTCAAATATAATTGAGCATATTTGGAAACATACTTGTAATTTCCTGTGGTATTGCTCATTGTAAGCCAGAGGATAAACTGTTTTGTAAGGACGAGAACATTATACTATGTAATGTATTATTTTGCTGTTCAGGTGTTGTCGTAATTAAAGTCATAATATTAAATTGCTGCAAGTTTGCACATCTTGAGGTTCATGCTCTTCCCCATATCCTGAGGTCAATTCATGGGTACTTTCTGTTGTTGGGGAAGATTGACAGGTGCTTATAAATACCTAGTTCCTCCCTAAGGTCCGTGGCCAATATCTATCCCCCAATCAACATCACTATAACAGATTATCTGGTCATTATCACATTGTTGTTTGTGGGAGCTTGCTGTGCACAAATTAGCTGCTGCCTTTCCCTACATTACCATGTTGACTACACATCAAAAGTACTTAAATGGCTGTAAAGTACTTTGAGATGTACTGAGGTGACCGGCGCTGTGTAAATGCAAGTCTTTTTTTCTTTAAGGTCAGAACAACCTAACTGGATACGGCTGACATTCTTTCTCTCTATTTAAAAAAAGCGTGACAGATAAATGTGCATGTGTGGTGCCTGAAGTGTGATTTATTATTGTGTGGCAGAGGGATTTAAAGCTATCAATGTTTCTGGATTGCCCAGTAGCAATTTCTGTCTTTCAATCAGGTGCACAAAATAAAAATTCAAAAGTAGCATGAACAATGGGCATGCAGTTAAATTTTTGTCCTATTTTGGCCATTCTTATATTAAATTATGTCATACTATGTTGGACCTTGGTGCACATTGTCAGCTTAATTCACTTTACTCTTCATTAAGATGAAAGTAATTCTGGAACTTAAAAAGAGAAAATGTTGGAAATGTGTAGCTGATCAATCATGACCTGACAGAGAAAGATAGGACTTCTTTTGAGTATCTGGAGTTCAGTGAATCATAAGAGGGGGCGTGGCTGTGGAACATGGGCTCCCAGGCTCGGGGTTTTCTCACCCCTGGCTTGACGGTGCAGTGGTGGACTGGTACACTCTGTATAAGTAGGTGTAGCAGTCCACCAAACAGTGGATGTGGGGTCCAGGCCTGCTTCATAGCTGGGCCCCTGAAGCTTCATAAAGAAGATACTGAAAAAATTAGCATTCTCTTTTGGGCCCTTGTCAAAGGGAGCCATTGGGCACATGGTCAGTCTCTTGTTGGCCTTGTCAGTGCTGGTACTCATTGATGACAGGATTCTGGCATTTACTCCAGGAGAAGCGACCCGTGGATTTTCAGAGCCTGTCTGTTTTTTGGAGAATACTGCTAGTTTATTATTCTGCTGCTACAATGCTCCATAAATATATAGGATTTGAAAAACTTTTCACAAGTGCATAACAATTTGAAATATGAATTACTATAAGTTGTTGATGCCTAGTGAGAATACCTTAATACATTACAGTCAATTGCTTCCGCAATAAAACCAGGTGTAAAGTGCATCCCCAGACTTGTTAAAACTTGAGTTGCAGAATTACAAGTGTTGTAAATTGATAAGTGGTGGAACCTTGCGATGTGGTCAAGTAAAAGGTATATGGAGGCATTCATTCAAGTTGTATTTCAGAGTTTGAAAATTCCCACCTTAGAGTTGCTAGGCTGAGGAGCAGGAGATTGGATCCCACTGGTAAAATCTATGGACACAATTCTGCCAGACTCTGCAGGAAAGGGAAACTCAACACACAGATTTGTGATTTAATATCATGTGAATAATCTCAATCTTCATAGCTGTCAGTATAAATTCTGGGAGATCGCATTCAGTCTCGTTCATCGAGATGTGAATCGAATATATCCTGTACAGGGACTGTAATGTGAAGGGAGATGTATTTATATTGAAAAAACCCAGAATCAGTTCAAGATTAATGCTACAGATTCAAATTGAGCCCATTTAAATTCCACCCCCATTGGACTGGTCAGTCATTTTATTTTGAAAATAAGTACAGATTTGGTGCTGTTTTTAAGACTGATGCATATAAGTTTCCAACATTTTGTAATTTGTAGGCGTTGCTTCACAACAGATGTACCACCTTCCTCTGCCCACCCCCAACTCAACCCACGCCTGTGTCTCAGATCCCGAGCAGTTAAACTTGTTCTTTCATTAAATTATGACCATGTCAAAAAAAACCTTGCATAGTTTAAAAAATGATTTCCATTATTGGTTCCTGCTCATTGTGCATGATTTGTTAAGTCCATGATAAAGTAATATGATTGAGTACTGTAGATGTGAGTAAGTGTAACCTTAGTCTCTTTATTCTAACTCCAGAGTGTTGGCACAGCATGGGAGGACCGCTTATATACAGTGCTCCCAAGGGATGCTGGGATCCCTTGGGACTCCAACAGGCACGCCCTCTGGTGGCACTAAAATGCTGGTTACAAGGTGTTGCATAAATAACATGATCGATATCTGTTTGATGGAAATGTTATGCTTTAACCTTTGAAACTTATTGTACTTGTCCATACACAAAATAGTTACTGAGTGATTCACTGAATGAGCACCTCAGGAACAGGCCTGGTACCTGATAGGGATAGGTGTTGAATTTGTGCGATAGTGTAAAACGGGTGATAGCAAGTCGATCAGACCGTTTTACATCTCTCCCGATATTTATTTCCATTCACTTCACACTATTGCACAGTCAAGATCTACCCCAAAATCTTTTCTGTCATTTTTGAAAGACTGCTCAGTTACTCCTAGGATTTGGTGTCATATTATTAAGTTATTTTTGAGGAACAAAAATAAAATGGTTGATAGCCACATATCTAAATATCAAAAAGGTAAGTAAAGATATTGATAATATTTTATTAATTATCACAGAATTACTACTGGATCTCTTCTCTATTTGTTCTATTTTAATATCTTAATAATTTCTTGTGAAGTTGGGCAAGTATGGATAAGTGACAATTTTCATATGTTCAGCATTTCTTTTTGACCTGCCATGGATTTCAACCAAGTTCCAAACAGCAGAACTTTACTCAGAAGAAAACTGACTCTCCCACCCCATTGGGAAAGATTGAAGCCATCATAATTATTCTAACGGCTTGAATTGTAACCGTAATGACTGGAGTCCATGTTCTAAGATGAAAGATGCCAAGAACAATGCAGTAACACATAGACTTTTAAAATTCTCCTAATATGGTAAAAAAAATTATGGCGGCATTGTAAACCTGTGCTCATTATTGAGTAATTTGATGATCATTTGCACAGCAACAATGTAGGTAGGGTCTTCAATGAAGCATCTAGTATGAGACTGTTGGGAGTTTACTTTTTTTTATTTTGAATGTATATTACTTCAATTTTAGTTGAGATGTTCCCATGCCTCCCCTAATGGTGATTTGAACTGGCTATTAGTAGATGTAAGAGATCAGTCTAAGGATATCGCTATTTCTCCCCATCCCTCCTACCAGCCACCAGCACCCTGGGGAGCCACTTTGTCTTCACTCTGCAGCTCCCAACACTGTGATCAAGAACTCAGTGACATGAAGGAAATATGAATAGCCATTTGATATGAATCAGCCCAGCTGCTCAGTGGCTGTGGCCGCTAAATTCGATACCCCAAAAAACGGGCGCTAAGATTCCAAATGTTGTTTCCTTTAACTCTTCAAACATTATCCCATCCATGCAAGATCATCTTATCTTATCCCATCTTACCCCATCAAATTTAGACCTAAAGCTACAATGACCTAAACCAAGTAATTAATAAAAAATTTGAAAAGCGTGATCACAAAAATAACTTGTCACAATCCTCTAATTAAAACTGGTACCTATCCCATTTACAATTCTTGCAAATTATTGATGTAACTTCATCAGAGATTCCATGTGCTTTGACATGTCTCTGGTGAGCGACCCTCAACAAGTGATTCTGAAAATTAAGATATATAATACTCACCAATGTACCCTCATCTGAAAACTGTTACACACTCAGAGAATACCAATACATTCATTAAAGACAACAAACATTCCCAAAAAGCCCGCAGCAGTATCAATGTTCTGCTATTTCCTTTTTAATAGTTTACAATGGCCTAGAAATTGCTGTCGGAAGCTTCCCGTAGGTGGATGCCTCAGACCCGAAAAATTTCTATGAACTTACCTGGTGGTCCGGGAGGTTCGGAGACTTGTGGTCCTGGGCCTCTATGCGAAGGCCTGTGTAGAAGCCCACGTAGCCCAGGGACGTAGGCACTTTGCACTCGTTCCTGGGATCATGTGAGCCAGCCCAACCAATCAAAGTCCGGGTACTCTCATTCATATGTATGGAGAATCAGCATAAATATGAATGGGAATACCCCCAAAAACACACAAACACGTAAAATAATTTTTTTTTAAAACATCACATATTTAAAATGAATCAAAATGGAATTTAATTAATTATTTAAAACAAAAATTTAGCTAATTTTTTAAAACATATTTTAAAGGGTCGAAAAATAAATTTAAAATGTTTAAATAATTAAAAAAAAAAAAATTCTGTCCTTTAAAAAGTCTTGTGCTGATAAAAGCACGCCTTAAGCCTGCTTTTATTAGTCGTAAGAATTTCACGGGTATTCTCGGATGGGTGCGATCTGTCCAGAGGATTCTTGGCAGATTACAAGTTCCGACGTTTAGGCGCAAGCGCTTCGCATGCCTAAAACCAGAACTTGCGGGGCCCCTAAGGGCGCATGCCCCTAAAGGCCCAAATGATCCAGTCAAGAAAGACTGGATCAACTGGGCTTGTATTCACTGGAGTTCAGAAGAATGAGAGGGGATCTCATAGAAACGTTTAAAATTCTGACGGGTTTAGACAGGTTAGATGCAGGAAGAATGTTCCCAATGTTGGGGAAGTCCAGAACCAGGGATCACAGTCTAAGGATAAGGGGTAAGCCATTTAGGACCGAGATGAGGAGAAACTTCTTCACCCAGAGAGTGGTGAACCTGTGGAATTCACATCCACAGGAAGTTGTTGAGGCCAATTCACTAAATATATTCAAAAAGGAGTTAGATGTAGTCCTTACTACTAGGGGGATCAAGGGGTATGGTGAGAAAGCAGGAATGGGATACTGGAGTTGCATGTTCAGCCATGAACTCATTGAATGGCGGTGCAGGCTCGAAGGGCCGAATGGCCTACTCCTGCACCTATTTTCTATGTTTCTATGTTTCTAGTATGCACCCGTAGGGGCCGTGAATTCAGGGCCATTATTTTTGTTGCTATAGGTTTCAAATGAACAGGCTTATTTCGAGAATTCCGATTTGTTGAAAATCTTGCATTTTCTGGTACTACACGTGTTAAATAAGATAAATCCCCTGGACCTGATGGCTTCCATCCTAGGGTCTTGAGAGAAGTCAAGGCAGGGATTGTAGATGCATTGGTTGTAATTTACCAAAATTCCCTGGATTCTGGGGAGGTCCCAGCAGATTGGAAAACTGCAAATGTAACGCTCCTATTTAAAAAAGGATGCAGGCAAAATGTCGGAAACTATAGACCAGTTAGCCTAACGTCTGTGGTTGGGAAAATGTTGGAGTCCATTATTAAAGAAGTAGTAGCAGGACATTTCCAAAAGCAAAATTCAGTCAGGCAGAGTCAGCATGGATTTATGAAGGGGAAGTCATGTTTGACAAATTTGCTGGAATTCTTTGAGGCTGAAACCAACAGGGTGAATAGAGGGGCACCAGTGGATGTGGTGTATTTGGACTTCCAGAAGGCATTTGACAAGGTACCACATAAAAAGTTACTGCACAAGATAAAAGTTCACAGGGTTGGGGGTAATATATTAGCATGGATAGAGGATTGGCTAACAAACAGAAAACAGAGAGTCGGCATAAATGGTTCATTCTCAGGTTGGCAATCAGTAACTAGTGGTGTGCCGCAGGAATCAGTGCTGGGACCCCAACTATTTATTGTCGTGTATGTAGACCATGTATACTAACTGTATAGTCACATAAGGTGTGCCACCAGAGGGCATTGCAGTGGGAGACCTGAGGGTCATCTGCATAGATGTGCAGAGCCCAGTAAAAAAGGCCGCCCACCATGTTTGTGCCTCACTCTGGAGTTACAATAAATGGGACTAAGGTCACAACAGTTCAAGTACAATACTAGACCCCGTGGAGTCATTCATAAGAGTATTAAAGACATAACAACTGGCGACGAGATTACGAACTTTCATGCAAAAATGACTAACGGTGCATTCGAAAAGTTCTCGGAAGGTGAAGATTGAGAAGCCTTTACGGAGCGGCTCAACCAATATTTTGTAGCAAACGACCTGGTAGGCGATGATCTGGCCACACTGGCAGATAAGCGCAGAGCTATCCTGTTGACCAGTTGTGGGCCCGCGGTCTACGGCCTCGTCAGGGACTTGCTTGCACCAGAGAAAACAATGACCAAGTCATACGAGGAGCTGAAAGTGCTAATTCAGGACCACCTCAAACCGAAGGAGAGAATCCTCACGGCCAGGCATCGATTTTATAGACACCGCCGCCCCGAGGGCCAGGAAATCGCGAAGTACGTTGCCGACCTCGGGAGGCTGGCAGGACCGTGTGAATTCAGCACATCCCTCGCCAATGCAGTGAGGGAGGTCTTCATAATTGGCATCGGTCATGAGGCCTTTCTTCACAGGTTACTGTCTGCCGAAACCACCGTCACTCTGCAGAAGGCCATCAGCATCAGCCAGGCATTTATGATCTCAAGCTGCAGCTCCAAGCAGATGATGACTCACGCTCAGGACTCAAACCCGGCAAGTACTGTAAACAGAATGGCGCCTTTCACAGGCAGAACTGTTGAACGTGAATCTGCCCAGGGCAGAGCGTACAGGCCCCCGAGTCCTTCAACTCAGAGCCTGCCGAAGGGTGCAAATATAAGTCGAGTAGCACCATGCCAGCGTTGCAAAGGTAATCACAGGGCTCATCAATGTCAGTTCAGAGACTGTGTGCAAAGGCTGCAGCACAAAGGGCCACCTTCAGCGAATGTGCAAAAGAGCTGTTACTCACCATGTGGAAGAGGAGTCAGCAGATGGCTGTGAATCCAATGTGGATTACGAGGAGATAGGATAGCTAGAGAGGCAGCTCAGTCCCAGGACATAGTGTATGGAGTATATACTTGCACCACAGATTGTCCTCCAGTCTTCATGGAAGTGGACATGGAGTCAGTCAGTAATGAGTCAGGAAGCCTTTGTGAGGCTATGGAACGATCAAGCTAAACGACCCAAGCTGGTCCCGGTTCAGGCAAAGCTGCGGGCCTACACCAAGGAACTGATATCAGTTGTTGGTAGTGCGGATGTAAGTGTATCCCATGATGGTGCGGTGCACAATTTACCATTGTGGATTGTTTCAGGTGATGGACCAACGCTACTTGGAAGAAGGTGGATGGGGAAGATTCATTATAACTGGGAAGACTTCATCCCTCCAGCGATCGATGTCCCCTGTGCTCAGAGGCAGAGCAAGCCCTCGCCTTCGATTGGACCAAGCACCGGAGAGCAGATCCATGCAGCCCCTGAGGCACAGACTGTTCATCACGGATGCGTGCCGCTGATCCGGCCGAGGCGACCCGAACGCACCTTCCTAGTTTCAGTGGCAGGACTCCTGGGGAGGAAGATTGGATCTGAGGGCGCCTTCCCAGCTTCAGTGGCAGAATCCCTGGGAAAGAAGATCGCGGCAGTCAACATCATGGACAGGGAAAAGATGGCATCCAAACCACGAGGTGCAGCGCTAATGGAGCAACGACACGTGGTTCCACGCAAGGAAGACGATTTGGGTAAAAGTAGTAAGGCCATTTTAAAGGAGGCCAGCAACCCGCCATTTTTGAATGAACTGCTTGAAATTGGTAACCAATGTAAAAGTCCAGCTGTAAGGAGCAAAATGTTGTTGAACGATGTCGGGTGCAAATTGCAATCAGCCAATGTAGCGGGCGGACACCTAACGGTGGTATGTAGGTCCAGCGAGCTACACAATGTTGTAGCTTGCGTCCCCAGGACCAGAAAGATGTATCATAAAGTGTCCCCACAGCTGACAGAAGTAGACAAGCCGCAGAGTAAATGATCCCCGGAGAGCTGAGGTAGCGATACCCTGCCTCAGATCAGTTTAACATTGCAGGCACCTGATGGCATGAACCGCCAGAAACAGTAAACTGCGCCTATGCTCGCAGTTGGCTACCATCGCCCACCACCTGGCTGGAAAAGGCACAGCCCACAAACCCACTCGCCACCATGGCAATGCCCAAAAGCGAAGGGTCACCCGCAGCGGCTCCTCCGAACGGGACCTGGGCCAGCCAGGATCCCAAACTAGAGAGTGCTCACAATGGTGCCCTCAAGGAAAGCCAGTCAGCAGTCCCCTGCGAACTGCTAGACAAGGCGAGGCAGCCCCACCATCGCTTAGACAAAACGCTCACTCGCTCAGACCGCTTCCCAGGGAGCAGCAGCGACACTGTGCAAACGAAAAGGACAGGGAGGTCACAGACACATCAGCTGTCTTTGAACCTGCCCAGCACTAGGAGTAACGGCAAGAGCCCTGAGTTCTGGCAACCCGAGCAAAATTAGCTCACCTCATCCACAGACCCACTAACATGGGGCACTGCGCTGCCACCAGATGATTAGGATCTCATCCGGCCAGGCTGGAACTAGACTGTCCTTGTGTACCTGTACTGCTATACCTGCACTGATCATGTAAATGTACCACACAAAAAGAAACGCAACAGTAATCCACCCAACAAATGTACCAAGATGTAAATGTAAAACCCATGTGACGAACTTGAATGCAACTTGCATGTAACGGGCCATTAGCCTGATCTCTGTGTGGGGGGCGGAGAATGGAGTAGTCATGGACTCACAACCAGAAACCACTGGGACCTCCACTGGTAACAAATCTCACTACCAACCCACCCAAGCTGGAAGCGACCCTCCAATGGTCAACCGGGAAGAGCAAAGCTCAGGTCACCGTCAATGTACGAGTCAAGTTGCATTAAAGACTTGGGGGGAAGTGATACCATGCATACTAACTGAATAGTCACATAAGGTGTACCACCAGAGGGCACTGTCGTGGGAGACCTGAGGGTCACCTGCATAGGTGTGCAGGGCCCAGTATAAAAGGCTGCCCACCATGCTTGTGCTTCACTCTGGAGTTACAGTAAATGGGACTAAAGTCACAACAGCTCAAGTACAATACTAGACCTCGTGGAATCATTCATAAGAGTATGAAAGACATAACATTTACAATCTATATTAACAACTTGGAAGAAGGGACCGAGTGTAACGTAGTCAAGTTTGCTGATGATACAAAGATGGGAGGAAAAGCAATGTGTGAGGAGGACATACAAAATCTGTAAAAGGAGATAGACAGGCGAAGTGAGTGGGCAAAATTTGGTAGATGAAGTATAATGTTGGAAAGTGTGTCATGCACTTTGGCAGAAAAAAATCAAAGAGCAAGTTATTATTTAAATGGAGAAAGATTGCAAAGTGCTGCAGTACAGGGAGACTTGGGAGTACTTGTGCATGAAACACAAAATGTTAATATGCAGGTACAGCAAGTGATCAGGAAGGCCAATGGAATCTTGGCCTTTATTGCAAAGGGGCTGGAGTATAAAAGCAGGGAAGTCTTGCTACAGTTGTACAGGGTATTGGTGAGACCACACCTGGAATACTGCGTGCAGTTTTGGTTTCCATATTTACGAAAGGATATACTTGCTTTGGAAGCAGTTCAGAGAAGGTTCACTCGGTTGATTCCGAAGATGAGGGAGTTGACTTATAAGGAAAGGTTGAGTAGGTTGGGCCTTTACTCATTGGAATTCAGATGAATGAGCTCAATATTGGCCCAGCCCTTTTTTCGGCGCACTTACCGGAGATGCGCTGCTTTTCTTCGTTGATAAGTGCGGCGAAAAAATCGCTCCCCACTTTGGCCACTGTCCGGCCTCTCCTCGGCCGTCGCACAGTGTGGCCAGTCGAGTCGGGGGTGGAGCCAGCGTCCTGCGCTGAAAACAGTGCCAGGACGTTGGCACATGTGCAGTGGAGTGCCGCGCATGCGCAGTAGCTCCTTGCCCCCAGCCTCTCTGTGTGCGTGTTGCAGCTGCTGTGTGTGTGGGACCTGATGCCCGCCCCTATCCCTAGTCAAGTGGCCTCCCGGTGCGATCGACCTCAGGTTTGAAATTTTATGCACTGTAGCTATTTTTGAACTATCTTAATGGCTTGTCATTTTCCTGGACATTTTTAGATATTTTGAAAAAATTATGTAAATATGTTTTGTTTCTTGTGAATAGTGGTGACCATTTGTCAAGCCTATTCACCTATTGTGAAAGAAGAACAGACGTGACAGAGGAACACAGAGAGAATATCTTATTTATTGAAGTAGACTTTATTTAGATAATATGGGCTCAATTTTGGCCCAGCATAATCATTGCAAACAAATAGTTGTTTAAATTAGTTGTGAGATTAGGCCAATTTACTTCATCTATCTTTTACTTCTTTTATTTTTGTAGTTTAAGCTTCCATGAATGCTTCTATTGTATCGTAAATTAACTTTGTGAAGTTTATCATATGATGTCCTGTATAGCTGTTTGATCCTATTCACATTCTTTAGTCAAGTCATTAAGTTCTGCTGGCCTCCCGCCCCTATCCCAAGGCCGAATGCTTCTGATGTACCTACCTGCACTGATTTCTTAACTCTCCGCAAAGGTTTTCTGAAGTGGCCACACATGCTGGCCTGTTAGTTTGGAGTAACTATTATCTGTCCAAAGTGGCCTATATGGCCAAAACTGGCGTAGATGGCTGGCAACGACCCCTTTTGAGAAAAAAAACGAGACAAAAAAAATCCTAACTACCTTACTTACACTGGCGCAAATTGAATGTGTGAAATGGGGATTTTTAAGATACTACAGAAAAATCAAGTTGCTCTAAAAAAAAATGGACCAACTCCTGGCCAAAATTGAGCCCAGTGAGAGGGGATCTTATCGAAACGTATAAGATTATGAGGGGGCTTGACAAGGTGGATGCAGAGAGGATGTTTCCACTGATAGGGAAGTCTAGAACTCGGGGGCATAATCTTAGAATAAGGGGACGCCCATTTAAAACTGAGATGAGGAGGAATTTTTCTCAGAGGGTTGTAAATCTGTGGAATTCACTGCCTCAGAAAGCTGTGGAAGCTGGGACAGTGAATAAATTTAAGACAGAAATAGACAATTTCTTAACCGATAAGGGAATAAGGGGTGATGGAGAGCGGGCAGGGAAATGGATCTGAGTCCATGATCGGATCAGCCATAATTGTATTAAATGGCGGAGCAGGCTCGAGGGGCCGTATGGCCTACTCCTGCTCCTGCTTCTATTTCTTATGTTCTTATGTTCTTAAATAAGTCGACATAATGTTCAGCACCTGCTACTTTGGAAGAAGCTCTATTTTATATATATAAACCTGCCTAATACAGATTTAGTTTAACTGCGAAATATGTTGCTTTTTCTGTCTGACATTTACAATTGTCGAATTATACAATAATATTTGTTATCAGCATAACTTTTGGTGATAAACTATTGTTAAAAAATCTTTTAGTCTGCTCTTTTCACTTGATCTAGTTTCCCCATCTCAGTGATCGATCTTCATATGTGAAAGAAAAAGAAAGACTTGCATTTATATAGCCTTTCACGACCTCAGGTGCCCCAATCACTTTACAGCCAATGAAATACTTTTGAAGTGTAGCCACTGTTATAATGTAGGAAACGCGGCAGACAATTTGTGCACAGCAAGCTCCCACAAACAGCAATGTGATAATGGTCAGATGATGTGGGTTTTTTTATGATGTTGATTGAGAGATAATTACTGGCCAAGACACTGGGATAATTCCCCTGCTTTTCTTCAACATAGTGCCATGGGATGTTTTACATCCAGAGATAGTAGACGGGGCCTCAGCTTCACGTTTCATCCAAAAGATGGTACTTCCAAAATTGCAACACTCCCTCAGCACTGCACTGGAATGTCAGCCTGGATTTATGTTCTCAAATCTCAATAGTGGGGGAGGGGTTAAACTAATATGGCAGGGGGATGTGAACCTATGCAGGGAGACAGAGGGAAGTAGAATGGGGGCAGGAGCAAAAGATAGAAAGAAGAAAAGTAAAAGTGGAGGGCAGAGAGACCTAAGGCAAAAAGCAAAAGGGCCGCATTACAGCAAAATTCGAAAGGGGCAAAGTGTCTTCGAAAGACAAGCCTGAAGGCTCTGTGCCTAAATGCGAGGAGTATTCGGAATAAGGTGGACGAATTAACTGCGCAGATAGCAGTTAACGGGTATGATGTAATTGGCATCACGGAGACATGGTTCCAGGGTGACCAAGGCTGGGAACTCAACATCCAGGGGTATTCAACATTTAGGAAGGATAGACAGAAAGGAAAAGGAGGTGGGGTGGCATTGCTGGTTAAAGAGGAAATTAATGTAATAGTAAGAACGGATATTAGCTTGGATGATGTGGAATCGGTATGGGTGGAGCTACGGAATACCAAAGGGCAGAAAACGCTAGTGAGAGCTGTGTACAGACCACCAAACAGTAGTAGTAAGGTTGGGGACAACATCAAACAAGAAATTAGGGATGCATGCAATAAAGGTACAGCAGTTATCATGCGTGACTTTAATCTACATATTGATTGGGCTAACCAAACTGGTAGCAATGCGGTGGAGGAGGATTTCCTGGAATGTATTAGGGATGGTTTTCTGGACCAATATGTCGAGGAACGAACTAGGGAGCTGGCCATCCTAGACTGGGTGATGTGTAATGAGAAAGGACTAATTAGCAATCTTGTTGTGCGAGGCCGCTTGGGGAAGAGTGACCATAACATGGTAGAATTCTTTATTAAGATGGAGAATGACACAGTTAATTCAGAAACTAAGGTCCTGAACTTAAGGAAAGGTAATTCCGATGGTTTGAGGCGTGAATTGGCTAGAATAGACTGGCAAATGATACTTAAAGGGTTGATGGTGGATAGGCAATGGCAAACATTTAAAGATCACATGGATGAACTTCAGCAATTGTACATCCCTGTCTGGAGTAAAAATAAAACGGGGCAGGTGGCTCAACCATGGCTAACAAAAGAAATTAAGGATAATGTTAAATCCAAGGAAGAGGCATATAAAGTGGCCAGAAAAAGCAACAAACCTGAGGACTGGGAGAAATTTAGAATTCAGCAGAGGAGGACAAAGGGTTGAATTAAGAAGGGGAAAATAGAGTATGAGAAGAAGCTTGCCGGGAACATAAAACCTGACTGCAAAAGCTTCTATAGATATGTGAAGAGAAAAAGATTAGTGAAGACAAACATAGGTCCCTTGCAGTCAGATTCAGGTGAATTTATAATAGGGAACAAAGAAATGGCAGACCAATTGAACAAATACTTTGGTTCTGTCTTCACGAAGGAAGACACAAATAACCTTCTGGAAGTACTGGGGGACCGAGAGTCTTGTGAGAAGGAGGAACTGAAGGATATCCTTATTAGGCGGGAAATTGTGTTCGGGAAATTGATGGGATTGAAGGCCGATAAATCCCTGGGGCCTGAGAGTCTGCATCCCAGAGTACTTAAGGAAGTGGCCCTAGAAATAGTGGATGCATTGGTGATAATTTTCCAACAGTCTATCAACTCTGGATCAGTTCCTATGGACTTGAGGGTAGCTAATGTAACACCACTTTTTAAAAAGGGAGGGAGAGAGAAAGCGGGTGATTATAGACCAGTTAGCCTGACATCAGTAGTGGGGAAAATGTTGGAATCAATTATTAAGGATGAAATAGCAGCCCATTTGGAAAGCAGTGACAGGATCGGTCCAAGTCAGCATGGATTTATGAAGGGAAAATCATGCTTGACAAATCTTCTGGAATTTTTTGAGGATGGAACTAATAGAGTGGACAAGGGAGAACCAGTGGATGTGGTGTATTTGGACTTTCAAAAGGCTTTTGACAAGGTCCCACACAAGAGATTGGTGTGCAAAATCAAAGCACATGGTATTGAGGATAATATACTGACGTGGAAAGAGAACTGGTTGGCAGACAGGAAGCAAAGAGTCGGGATAAACGGGTCCTTTTCAGAATGGCAGGCAGTGACTGGTGGAGTGCTGCAGGGCTCAGTGCTGGGACCCCAGCTTTTTACAATATACATCAATGATTTGGATGAAGGAATTGAGTGTAATTGTAATATCTCCAAGTTTGCAGATTACACTAAGCTGGGTGGCGGTGTGAGCTGTGAGGGGGACGCTAAGAGGCTGCAGGGTGACTTGGACAGATTAGGTGAGTTGGCAAATGCATGGCAGGTGCAGTATAATATGGATAAATCCACTTTGGAGGCAAAAACACGAAGACAGAATATTATCTGAATGGCGGCAGATTAGGAAAATGGGAAAAAGGGAGATGCAACGAGACCTGGGTGTCATGGTTCATCAGTCATTGAAAGTTGGCATACAGATACAGCAGGCGGTGAAGAAGGCAAATGGTATGTTGGCCTTCATAGCCAGGGGATTTGAGTATAGGAGCAGGGAGGTCTTACTGCAGTTGTACAGAGCCTTGATGAGGCCTCATCTGGAATATTGTGTTCAGTTTTGGTCTCCTAATCTGAGGAAGGACGTTGTTGCTATTGAGGGAGTGCAGCGAAGGTTCACCAGACTGATTCCAGGGATGGCAGGACTGACATATGAGGAGAGACTGGATCAACCAGGCCTTTATATATTGGAGTTTAGAAGGATGAGAGGGGATCTCATAGAAACATATAAGATTCTGACGGGACTGGACAGGTTAGATGTGGGTAGAATGTTCCCGATGTTGGGGAAGTCCAGAACCAGGGGACACAGTCTTAGGATCAGGGGTAAGCCATTTAGGACTGAGATGAGAAGAAACTTCTTCACTCAGAGAGTTGTTAACCTGTGGAATTCCCTGCCGCAGAAAGTTGCTGATGCCAGTTGATTGGATTTATTCAAGAGGGAGTTAGATATGGCCCTTACGGCTAAGGTGATCAAGGGGTATGGAGAGAAAGCAGTAAAGGGGTACTGAGGGAATGATCAGCCATGATCTTATTGATTGGTGGTGAATGGCCTACTCCTGCACCTATTTTCTATGTTTCTATGTAAGCCACAGTATTTATGTGGCTGGTCCATTTAAGTTTCTGGTCAATGGTGACCCCCAGGATGTTGATGGTGGGGGATTCGGTGATGGTAATTCCGTTGAATGTCACAGGGTGGTGGTTAGACTCTCGCTTGTTGGAGATAGTCATTGCCTGGCACTTGTGTGACGTGAATGTTACTTGCCACTTATCTGCCCACGTCTGAATGTCATCCAGGCCTTGCGGCCATGGACTGCTTCATTATCTGACAAATTGCAAATGGAACTGAACACTGTGCAATCATCAGCAAACAGCCCCACTGCTGACCTTATGATGGAGGGAAGGTCATTGATGAAGCAGGTGAAGATGGTTGGGCCTTGGACACTGCCCTGAGGAACTCCAGCAGTGATGTCCTCGGGCTGAGATGATTGGCCTCCAATAACTACAGCCATCTTCCTTTGTGCTAGGTATGACTCCAGCCAGTGGAGAATTTTTCCCCTGATTCTCATTGAATTCAGTCTTATTAGGGCTCCTTGATGCCACACTCGGTCAAATGCTGCCTTGATGTCAAGGGCAATCACTCTCACCTCACCTCTGGAATTCACCTCTTTTGTCCATGTTTGCACCAAGGCTGTAATGAGGTCTGGAGCTGAGTGGTCCTGGCAGAACTCAAAGTGGGCATTGGGGTGCAGGTTATTGGTGAGTAAGTGCTGCTTGATAGCACTGTCGACAACATCTTGCATCACTTTTCCGATGATCAAGTAGACTGATGGGACTGTAATTCATCGGATTAGATTTGTCCTGCTTTTTGTGGACAGGACATATCTGGGCAGTTTTTCTCATTGTCGGATAGATGCCAGTTCTGTAGCTGTACTGGAACAGCTTGGCTGGAGGCGCAGCTAGTTCTGGGGCACAAGTCTTCAGCACGACAGCCGGGATGTTATCGGGCCCATAGCCTTTGCTGTATCCAGTGTGCTCAGCCGTTTCGTGATATCACATGGAGTGCATCGAATTGGCTGAAGACTGGCTTTTGTGATGGTGGGGATCTCAGGAGGAAGCCGAGATGGATCATCCACTCAGCACTTCTTGTTGATGATGGTTGCAAATGCTTTAGCCTTGTCTTTTGCACTCATGAGCTGGGCTCTGTCATCATTGAGGATGGGAATAATCATGGAGTCTCCTCCTCCTCCAGTTAATTTTTTAATGGCCCACCAACATTCACGACTGGATGTGGCAGGACTGCAGAGCTTTGATCTGATCCGTTGATTGTGGAATTGCTTAGCCTTGTCTATAGCATGCTGGTTCCGCTTTTTAGCATGCATACAGTCCAGTGTTGCAGCTTCCTCAGGTTGGCACCTCATTTTTAGGTTCACCTGGTTCTGCTCCTGGCATGCTCTTCTACACTCCTCATTGGACCAGGGTTGGTTCCCAGTAGGAGTCGCTGGATAGCACTTAAGGGCATGAACCCTGGCAGATATCCCCCCACCCTGCACCTGGTGTTTGTCTACCCAGGGTACTGATGGTAACTGTAATGGGCTCTGCCACTGCCCTACCAGCCTTTCCAGGGAAACCCAGCACTGAGCATCAGCAGCGCCAAAACAGGGCCCAAAAGGTTGGTTAGTTATTTTTGAAAGGGTTCCTTGGGGACTAGGAGGAGCAGAGTCCTTTGGTCTCTCCTTCCCCAGGCCTCCCACGATTGCCAGGCTTCCTACCATTGCCTTGGCCCCCTCCCCCCTCCCCCCCCCCCCGACCCACCACCCCCACTTCACTTGTGGATGATTCCTTCTGCTGTCTTTTAGATTGTTCACAAAGGTGCGGTTTTGCTCCCTGCAGTTTGAACAATTTCTACACTGGATCTGTTATTGAGACAGGTTTCTGATTGCCATGTGCCCCGATTGGGGGCGGTAACTTGTTGGGGCCAGGTCATCCTGCACCCAGTGCAGAAGTCACGACCCGGCCACTGAATTGGGCTTAACGTCCCTCAAAGGAATGCTCCGCATAATGATGATGCAGTTCAATGCCCCGCCTCTTCGCTTAAAGGGGAGGGCCGCAGAGCACTCTGCAAGGCCTTTGATGGCCTCCATTAGACCACCAGGGCAGCATGGTACCAGACCTACAGCCCGGCATCCAAAACAGAGTGCTGCGCTGCACAATGGTGGCCTGGACCACGCGAAAATACAGGTAGGGAAGCCGACCCGAGAGTCAGCAAAAAAACTAAGATGGTGGCGCAGGGCACTGCCAACCTCCCCTTTAACTTCCACCCAGCGAGCAGATGTTGGTCAGCTTCGCGACCTGCGAAGCTGGCATTGATGCTCATACCAGCCTCGCGGGCTGCGGGGTAATTTCCCCCCGCGGGGCGGTATGGGGTCGGGCGCCGTGCTGAGGGGGTCACCATGGCGATGACATCATCGCGGTTGCGTGGCTACCCGAGGCGCTGTCCGCGCGGCAGCAACTCCGCAAACTTTCTGGCAATTTCCCGGGAGGCGGTAGCGCGCCCCCCACCGCACCCACCCCCCCCCCCCCCACAGCCGTCACGGGAAAACATTATCTTGCCCCTGGAGGCACTAATGGGCCTCTGAAAAAGGGACAATTTCACCCGCTAAAAATCTCAGCAAATTGCTTTAGCTACTGGATCTGTCCTGTGAGCCCAGAGAGCCTGTGTTCCATCTTAAAACAGTGGTAGAGCATCACAGCATCAGACCTGGTTACAAACTTTCAAGCAAATCTAGTAAACAATTGCTGAACACGAGATGATATAAGGTTAATATAATACATTTATACAGTATTTACAACTCCTCAAAAGGACAGTGTTTGTTTCTTCTGGTCTTTCTAACTACAGGAGCTAAACTGATCTAATCTTGTTAGTAGACCCCTCCTCCCACCACGCTCTCTGTTCCTCTAACTCAGGCATCTTGAACAACTCCTCTCCCCTTCGCCCGAGCTGTGCCTTCAGCTCCCTCAGCCAACATGCTCTGGCATTGCCTCTTTAGGCCCTTCCACTGCGCTCTCCTCCTTTAAGACACTCCTTAATACCCACCTCTGACCACGTTTTTGATCACCTCTCCTAAGATCTCCTCCTCTGGCTCAGTCTCCATTTTGTTCCTTTTGTTTTTGTGGAGCATCTTGGGACATTTTGCTTCATTAAAGCCGCTCTACAAATTCAAGTTGTTGTTGTCATTGTCACTCTAATAATATTTCTATTGATTTAGCCTAGATAGATGGATTTTAAATGCACCTGGTTTTTAATCTCCTGTATTCTGACTGAATTCAATAAACCAATATCCCTACCAAAATTGAAACGAAACAGCACCTCATGTTTTTTTAAATTTAATTTATTTGAATATTCTTGACATTACACAGTAAAGAAAATGTCTCTTATTTTGGCCATTTGTTTCTGATTTTTAGTGTTTCTGTATCTGTTTTCAAATTCACAGGTTATTGGGGAAGGGGAAGAGGAAAATGGCTCCACTGATGAGTGTAGAGATTCCTCCCTAGTTATGGAAAGTACTGTAGCTGTATGGCACTACCCGACATGATGCTACTTTGTGGCATAATGCACACAATTTCTTACAGTTTCAGCTGTGGCTCAGTGGGTAGCACACTCGCCTTGGAATCAGAAGGTTGTGGGTTCCAGCCCGAGCACATAAATCTAGGCTGATACTCCAGTTCAGTGCTGAGGGAGCACTACACTGTCACAGATGCCATATTTCGGATGAACCGAAGCCTTTCCTGCTCTCTCAGGTGGACATAAAAGCTCCCATGGTACTATTTCAAAGAAGAGCAGGGCAGTTATGGTGTCCTGGCCAATATTTATTCCTCAATCAACATACCAAAATTCAAATTATCTGGTCAGTGTCACATTGCTCTTTGTGGGAGCTTGCTGTGCCCAAATTGGCTGCCGCATTTCCCATATTACAACAGTGACTACACTCCAAAGGTACTTCATTGGCTGTAAAGTGCTTTGAGACGTCCAGTGGTCACGAAAGGCGCTGTATAAATGTAACTTTTTTTTCTTTTGCGATTGTTAATTAAAGAAGACTACAGAAATATAGTCACTGTTGTAATGTAGGGAAACGTAGCAGTCAATTGCACACAGCATGCTCCCACAAACAGTAATGTGATAATGACCGGATGATCTGTTTTAGTGATGTTGGTTAAGGGATAAATATTGGTCGAGACACCAGGGAGAACTCCCCCACTCTTCTTCAAAATAGTGTCATGGGATCTTTTACGTCCACCTGAGAGGACAGACGGGGCCTCGACTTTAATGTCTCATTCAAAAGACGGCACCTCCAACAGTGCAGCACTCCCTCAGCACTGCATTGGAGTGTCAGCATGAATTATGTGCTCAAGTCTCTGGAGTGGGGATGGAACCCCTACAACCTTCTGATTCAGAGGCAAGATTGCTACCCACTGAGACAAGGCCGAATGATTTCAATTTAACAATTTGTTTCCCAGTGCATATAGAAGCCAGCATAGTTTGCATGAAACTGAATGGTATAATTCACTTGCTTTCTTCCATTCCTCACACTCTCCCATCATTACTACCCTACCCTATGATGAAAGAAACTGAATATGAATTAACTTTCAGACATTCCAAAATAAGTCATGAAGCAAAAAACTTGGAATGTTTTACAGACATTATTCTAATTCAGAACCTTGGGTCAAATACCTAATAAATCTATACAATTTAATGTTTTTAATCTTGTAAATTGGTGGAAAGCCATAAACTATTGGGGAATGCAGAAAGTATAGATCACTATCTTTTTGTTAAATTGATTAAAGAGGTCAAACAAACAGTACACTTACAAATTGCTAGAACCTAAATCTTGCAGTTTTTGATACTACATGCAACAAATGTAATCCAGATAAATTGACATGTCATACACTGTGAAATCCAAATAACTTGTACATATAACCCATCCTGTGGAATCAGCATCAGAATCTAATGTTTCCCATCTACTCGGGTCCCGTTAGCATCTGTGCCTGCAGAACCAAAAGCGCTACACTGCAAACTCAACACCAGTCTCTGTTCAGGCATAGCAGAGATCTGCACATATTAAGAGTTCTGCTGTTCTGTTGGCTCAACTAATATTATGATTTGAAGGCAGATGGAAACATTTTCTTTATGTTTAAAAAGATGGCTTTGCAATGGTCATAGTTACACAGCAATTGGTGTGAGGCCCAAATGACGTGAGTCTAGCTCCTTAAGGCACCACGCAGATAGCCACGTTCTACATTAGTACAATCTGACCTCCATTGGGGGAACAGCACTGAAATTGGACCACAGCAATCTTTATAAAAAATGGTACAAGTGACATTTCCATTTTCAACAGACTAACTAAGTCATCACTTCCCCAAAGGTTACTTCATCAGTTACTTTCCCATACCTGCCCCCCACCATCCCAGATCATGAGCATGGTAGCCCTCCACTCCTACTTCACAGAGATATTGTGAAAGGGCACAGAGCTCATGGGTTACTCCTCCAGCAGTTTTTATTGGTACTCTTCGCCCTCTCCACCTTCCAGTCAATCTGCCATTCACCCCTGACCTTTCAATTCAACTCAGTGTCCTTGATGAGTGTCTCCCCGTTCTTGGCCAGCAGTGGGGTGGGGCCTTGGGTGCTTGGGCCGTAGGTGGACTTGACTGCAGTGAGAAATCCTCGCACATCATGGCTGTCGGCAAGCTGCTGAATCCCCTGTGCATTCTCCACCCACCGTCTATTCTTTAGGTTGCGGGTTTTTTGTTGGACCTCGGCCTTCAGCCGTCTGTGGAGCTGCTTTGCTGCTCCCGAATTGGGTTGTTACTTTAGGTTCAAAAATGTCCTGCACTTGCGGTTTATTAGATTCCCTGGTCATTCTCATCAAACCAGTTCTGGTGTTTCCTGATTGAGTGACCGAGCATGTCTTCGCAGGCACTGGTTATGGTGACCTGGAGGGCAGACCAAGCGATGTGAGCATTCTACGTCTCGGGGTGATCGAGGGTCACCAGGTTGGCAGTGAGGCGCTAGCTGTATAGGGCTCTCTTAGCCGGTTCTTTGAGTGCCCTGGCATTAATTTTTCTGTGGCATTGCTTATGTTGCTGTCATCGCTTTGGGGCTATATTAATGTTGATGACAGAACGAATTAGGCGGTGGTCCATCCAGCAGTCGTCAGCTCCTGTCATGGCACGGGCGATGCGCACGTCCTTGCGATCCATCGCTCAAATGATGACATAGTCAAGCAGGTGCTAGTGCTTGGAGCAAGGATATTGCCATGATGCCTTGTACTTATCCCTCTGGCGGAACAAGGTGTTGGTGATGACAAGGTTGTGTTCTAGACATTTTGTTAGGAGCAAGGTACCATTGGAATTGGTTTTCCCTACCCCCTCTCTGCCAACCACGCCTCCCCAGAGGTCTGTGTCCTTACCGATTCTGGCATTGAAGTCGCCGAGGAGAATCAGTTTGGCATCCGTAGGGATGCGGGACAGGGATTGTTTGAGGCTGGAGTAGAATAGCTCTTTGGCCTCATCTGTTGCATCGAGTGTTGGGGCGTACTCACTGACAACTGTGGCGCACTGGTTCCAGGATAGGGTGAGCCAGAGAGTCATGAGATGTTCGCTAATCCCGTAGGGGAGGTTCTGAGGCGGTCGACCAGCTCGTTCTTGATGGCAAAGCCAATTCAATGGAGGTAACATTCTTCTTCTGGTTTGCCTTTCCAGAAGAAGGTGTAACCTCCACCTTGTTCTTTGAGCTGGTCTTCCCCTGCCCACCGGGTCTCACTTAGGGCGGCGATGTCAACGTCGAAGCATCTAATTTCCCGAGCAATGATGGCGGTGTGGCATTCCGGTCTGTCACTGTTGGAGTTGTCCATGAGGGTTCTGATGTTCCAGGTCCCGAACTTCATTTTGAATGGTGGAAGATGCCTATGCGTGAGTTCTTTTAACATGGGTTGGCCGTTGCATACCGGCTACCACACGGGCTTAGCACAACAAGGTCTTGGTCCAGTGGCAAGGGGGTCCAAGACGACTGGAGACCAGCACTGCTGTATGGGCCTAGTTCCCTACAGTGGGATGCGAGCCGTAAGTTTGGCGTTGAGCAGCGTCCTTCGGTGAGGTGGTGAGAAAACCGATGCCTGGCTGAGGGCAGGCATTGAGATGGTCAGAGGTCCACTTCGTGGAAGGAAGTGAGGTCAGGGTGGCCATAGCCATTGTGCACACCACGTGCTTGATAGAGACTCCGCCGTTGAATGGGGCCAGCGACCGGGGGGAGGCCAGGTTGTCGCCGGTGGGAGGAAGGCCCAAACGTCGCTGGTGGAGTGAAGACCCGAACTTCGGCGGAGGGATCGAGGCCCGAGCGTCGCCGGAGGGATGGAGGCCCAAACCTTGCTGGAGGAGTGGAGGCCCAAACGTCGCCGAAGGGATGGAGGTCCAAAGGGGTGAAGGCTTGTGTGTGAGGGTGAGGAGTGAAAGTAGGGCCCAAATCTGTCGTTGGAGATGGTCGGAGGCTCATTGCCATTGAGATCGCCTGGGATCGGTTGGAGCAGCTGAGTCAGCCAGTGGGGAGTGATAAGCGAGAGTCAGGGCCCGCTTGAAGGAGCACTTCAAAGATCTCCATAATCAAGACCCTGCCTTTGAGACGAGTATCCTCGATTCCATCCTGCAGCATGCTACCCGCCACCATCTCAGCAAAACTACAGCCCTACATGAAGTAGAAAAGGCCATCCATCGGCTCAAGAACAACAAGGCATTAGGAGCAGATAGAATTCCCGCTGAGGCACTAACGTATGGCGGAGAGGCACTATTGGTGTGAATACATGACCTCATCTGATGGAGGATTGCATGCCTGGAGATCTCAGAGATGCCGTAATCGTGACCATCTTTAAAAAAAGGGGACAAGTCCGACTGCAGCAACTACAGAGGGGTCTCCCTGCTGTCTGCCACTGGGAAAATCATCGCTAGAATCCTCCTCAACCGTCTTCTCCCTGTGGCTGAAGAGCTCCTCTCAGAGTCACAATGCGGATTCTGCCCACTTCGGGGTACAATTGACATGATCTTCATGGCGCGACAACTGTAAGATAAATGCAGGGAACAGTACCAACCCTCATACATGGCCTTCTTTGACCTCACAAAGGCCTTTGACACTGTTAACCGCAAGGGACTATGGAGCGTCCTCCTCCGTTTTGGCTGCCCCCAAAAGTTGGTCGCCTTCCTCCACCTGCTCCATGACGATATGCAGGCCGTGATCCTGACCAACGGATCCACCACAGATCCAATCCACATCCGGATCGGTGTCAAGCAGGGCTGCATCATCGCTTCTTGATCTTCCTCGCTGAAATGCTCCATCTCACGCTCAACAAGTTCCCCGCTGGAGTGGAACTAAACTATAGAACCAGTGGAAACCTATTCAACCTTTGTCGCCTTCAGGCTAGATCCAAGACTGTCCCATCCTCTGTCATCGAACTATAGTACGTGGACGACGGTTGCGTCTGTGCACATTGAAAAGCTGAACTCCAAGCCATCGTCAATATCTTCACCGAGGTGTATGAAAGCATGGCCTTACACTAAACATTCGTAAGACAAACCTGACCCCGCCACACACCACTGCCCCCCAACCTTGGACAATGTGGACCACTTTCCATACCTCGGGAGCCTACTATCAATAAGGGCAGACATCGATGACGAGGCCTCCAGTGCACCAGCACAGCCTTTGGTCGCCTGAGGAAGAGAGTGCTCGAAGACCAGCATCACAAATCTGACACCAAGCTTATGGTCTACAGTGCTGTGGTGATACCCACCCTCCTATATGGCTCAGAGACGTGGACCATATACAGTAGACACCTCAAATCACTGGAGAAATACCACCAATGCTGTCTCTTCAAGATCCTGCAAATCCCCTGGGAGGATAGATGCACCAACACCACTGTTCTTGATCAGGCCAACATCCCCAGCATCGATGCACTGACCACACTCGACCAGCTCTGTTGGGCGAGCCTCATTGTTCACATGCCTGACACAAGACTCCCAAAGCAAGCACTCTATTCGGAACTCCTACATGGCAAGCGAGCCACAGGTGGGCAGGGGAAACATTTCAAGGACACCCTCAAAGCCTCCTTGATAAAGTACAACATCCCCACCGACACCTGGGAGTCCCTGGCCAAAGACCACCCTAAGTGGAGGAAGAGTATCCGGGAGGGCGCTGAGCACCTTGAGTTTTGTTGTCGAGTGTTGCAGAAAACAAATGCAGGCAGCTCAAGGAGTGTGCGACAAACCAGACTCCCCACCCACCCTTTCCTTTCCTTCAACCACTGTCTGTCCCACCTGTGACAGAGACTGTAATTCCCGTATTGGACTGTACAGTCACCTGACAACTCACTTTTTGAGTGGAAGCAAGTCTTCCTCAATTTCGAGGAACTGCCTATGATGGTGATTCAATTCAACTCTTTTCTCCCCCAACCCAGTTAATTTGAGCACTCTCCTCCCCACCTCCTGTCAGTAAATATCCCTCCAGCATCTGCTACCTTCCCTCTCACCTTCATTGCCATTGATTTACCCCTTTCCCTCTCCACTCCATCGCTTTTCAGTGTAAAACATTGATTTTTGGCTTGTGTATAATATATATTGCATGACAGGGTCTTTATTTACAGTCTATACCTTGTGTAGAGCTTGAACAAAATGTATGTGATTTCTGAAAATCAGACTGGATCGCTAGAGATAAAAAATTATCTTTTTGATGTAAAGGTGATGATAAGGAGATCTGGCAGTGTCTCAATTCAGTTATTTGGCCATCAAGTAATGTAGCCCATTGTAAGTAGATGTGGAATATTTTGATGTTCTACCTCTAGTTTGATTCAGAGTGTGATTTTGTGTTCTTTGTCATAGCTGGATAATCTAAGACATTCACAGCAGTAAACAGTAGAGTGTTTTTAGAAAGAACCCAAATTTTTCAGAAAAAGGCACTGATCTAAGAAAATGTCCTTTGAACTCGCTTCCACTCCGTCCTCAAGAATTTCCAATAATTTGAACTTATACCAACATCTGTGGATAAAATATAAGTACCCATACCGCATATGTAAACAATATATGTACAATTTCAATATTGAAGCTTCACCCACACTACGTAATTCCAAGGCATAACTATGTTCTCTCAGCTAGTTAGTCCTGCGTGCCTCTTTATTTCATTTCAGTTTATTTCTTACTGAGGCCTGAAATTATTCCCGACTAAATTACCCCAATCCATTTTTGTGCACGTCTGTTATTAAAACTGATAATACCTCATTGATATGAATCATTTTCTAGGGGCTGATAGAAGATTGAAAGTACAAACTAAAAATACACCTTGACTTTAAATTTATAGAGAATTGTAACTGCAAAATGAAACTTTGACTGTGAGGCAAGCTAAATCATCCAGAAAACTCCTTGCTTTTAGTTGAATGTCATCACATGACAATTTTATTCTCTTCCATCTATGGTGAAGCACTGTAGACTCTCATATTTAATTCACTGGCATTTTGCATTGTAAAATAAACATGATTGAGGTCAGCTGAATGAGCTTCCAATATTCTGGAATTATGAACTTCAACAATTATACATCCCTGTCTGGAGTAAAAATAAAACAGGGAAGGTGGCTCAACCGTGGCTAACAAGGGAAATCCAAGGAAGAGGCATATAAATTAGCCAGAAAAAGCAGCAAACCTGAGGACGGGGAGAATTTTGTAATACAGCAGAGGAGGACAAAGGGTTTAATTAGGAGGGGGAAAATAGAGTATGAGAGGAAGCTTTCTGGGAACATAAAAACTGACTGCAAAAGCTTCTATAGATATAGATATGTGAAGAGAAAAAGATTAGTGAAGACAAATGTAGGTCCCTTGCAGTCAGATTCAGGTGAATTTATAATGGGGAACAAAGAAATGATGGACCAGATAAACAAATACTTTGGTTCTGTTTTCATGAAGGAAGACACAAATAACCTTCCGGAAATACTAGCGGACCGAGGGTCTAGTGAGAAGGAACAACTGAAGGATATCCTTATAAAGCGGGAAATTGTGTTGGGAAAATTGATGGGATTGAAGGCTGATAAATCCCCGGGGCCTGATAGTCTGCATCCCAGAGTACTTAAGGAAGTAGCCACAGAAAAAGTGGATGCATTGGTGATCATTTTCCAACAGTCTGTCGAATGTGGATCAGTTCCTATGGACTGGAGGGTAGCTAATGTAACACCACTGTTTAAAAAAGGAGGGAGGGAGAAAACAGCTAATTATAGACCGGTTAGCGTGACATCAATAGTGGGGAAAATGTTGGAATCAATTATTAAAGATGAAATAGCAGTGCATTTGGAAAGCAGTGACAGGATCGGTCCAAGTTAGCATGGATTTATGAAATGGAAATCATGCTTGACAAATCTTCTGGAATTTTTTGAGGATGTAACTAGTAGAGTGGACAAGGGAAAACCAGTGGATGTGGTGTATTTGGACTTTCAAAAGGCTTTTGACTAGGTCCCACACAAGAGATTGGTGTGCAAAATCAAAGCACATGGTATTGGGGGTAATGAACTGACGTGGATAGAGAACTGGTTGGCAGACAGGAAACAGAGAGTCGGGATAAACGGGTCCTTTTCAGAATGGCAGGCAGTGATTAGTGGAGTACCTCAGGGCTCAGTGCTGGGACCCCAGCTCTTTACAATATACATCAATGATTTAGATGAAGGAATTGAGTGTAATATCTCCAAGTTTGCAGACAACACTAAGCTGGGTGGCGGTGTGAGCTGTGAGGAGGATGCTAAACGGCTGCAGGGTGACTTGGACAGGTTAGGTGAGTGGGCAAATGCATGGCAGATGCAGCATAATGTGGATAAATGTGAGATTATCCACTTTGGGGGCAAAAAACACGAAGGCAGAATATTATCTGAATGGCGGCAGATTAGAAAAAGGGGAGGTGCAATGAGACCTGGATGTCATGGTTCATCAGTCATCGAAAGTTGGCATGCAGGTACAGCAGGTGGTGAAGAAGGCAAATGGTATGTTGGCCTTCATAGCTAGGGAATTTGAGTATAGGAGCAGGGAGGTCTTACTGCAGTTGTACAGGGCCTTGGTGAGTCCTCACCTGGAATATTGTGTTCAGTTTTGGTCTCCTAATCTGAGGAAGGACGTTGTTGCTATTGAGGGAGTGCAGCGAAGGTTCACCAGACTGATTCCCGGGATGACGGGACTGACATATGAGGAGAGACTGGATCAACTGGGCCTTTATACACTGGAGTTTAGAAGGATGAGAGGGGATCTCATAGAAACTTACAAGATTCTGACGGGACTGGACAGGTTCGATGCAGGAAGAATGTTCCCGATGATGGGAAGTCCAGAACCAGGGGACACAGTCTTAGGATAAGGGGTAGGCCTTTTAGGACTGAGATGAGGAGAAATTTCTTCACTCAGAGTTGTTAACCTGTGGAATTCCCTACCGCAGAGAGTTGTTGATGCCAGTTCATTGGATATATTCAAGAGGGAGTTAGATATGGCCCTTGCGGCTAAACTGATCAAGGGGTATGGAGAGAAAGCAGTAAAGGGGTACTGAGGGAATGATCAGCCATGATCTTATTGAATGGAGGTGCAGTCTCGAAGGGCCGAATGGCCGACTCCTGCATCTATTTTCTATGTTTCTATGTTTCTATGTTTCTATTGGCAGACTGGTTATTAGGAAACTGTCTGACAAACCAGAGGAAGAATAAGGAGGCCACATCCTTCCCAGATTGGAAGAGCAGCATAAAATAATTTAAGATTATGCCAAGGTTGTTGGAAGTGTTACCAAGTTTTTAAGATGACAAAATTACCCTCTTTTGCATCTTATGTGCCACTTGTATTCCACTTGATGTAGTGGTCAAAGCAGGTGTATCACCTACAACTAAGACAGGGTTATTGATAATTGTGAGTTCTAAGTATGAGGTTGGTAAAAGTGATGGAAAGTACCAAATAAAACATTAACCCTTTGTCAAACTTTTTGATTGCAGGCACCTGCACTTTATGTAGGAGGAGCGGAGTTTCTTCCTGAATTCACACTGATCCGCAGAGAAAGCTACCCCGATGATTCACTGGGCGATCAAGTCTTGGACCACAGATCTGAAGATCAGGTTAGCAACTAATGGAATAGCCTGTGGCATGGTATAAACACATTATAGCAAACTCCAGTAAAACATGGTCTTTTCCTTCTGTTTTTTGTTTGTCTGTGCATCCTCCATGTTGAAAGTATTACGGGCTGGTTAATGAACTTCTCCTCATCTACCATTAATGCCAATGTGTTTGGCCAGCATGAACCAGCACAGAGCAGGCTCGAGGGGCCAAATGGCCTACTCCTATTCCTATTTCTTATGAACCATGATTCTATATCCACTGTTCTCTGCACTCTCCTCCTGTCAAAGGTGGAATGTTTCTGTTCAGTATGGCCCAAGTGAGAATCAATCAGATTCACCCAACCAAGGCAAGGAAGTTTGAGTGTTAGGCTGCCTTGGGACTAAAAATCCATATGAGAAATGATTGCTGGAATGCTTGAGCTACCTGGCTGCCTAAAAAGAGCTGTTTCATCCAACATGTTTCTGCCTTAGGAATGCAGTTCCAAAATTCTTATCAGTTTAACAAACATTCCATTCTGTCAGAATTTTCTTTTGCTTTCTTTGCATTTGATTTCATTTTTCATGGAGCATGGAAGAGTTATTTCAACCCAGTAAAATTGAAAATGCTGTCTGGTACAGCCTAATGCAAAATCAATGGTGCGTGGACTGATGCAAGATTGGTGGATGCGAAATGGAAATGTTTCCTGCTGAAAATGTCTCAGTGACACTTGTTGATTGTTCTGATCAAAGTGGCAGTAAAATAAAAGGGGGCAATAAGCACAGTGATTTGATAAATTTCCCCTCACATTGTAAGCAACTCAATTAATCAGCTTGCTTGCTGTTCTGTAATGTAGGTAAGAAAGCATACATTTATCACAGCATTACGCTCTAGCATCCAGTACCATGTTTCTTTAATTCTATGTTTTGAATGTTAATTAAATTGTCTGCAACCTATGTTTGACGTAATGGGGTTTAAATTCACCATGGGCAGTAAAGCATATTATCTCCGTCCAATTTAGTGGAAAAGAAAGTTGGCCAGAATGTAAGACAGGCTGTCAATTCACTGTCGGCCATCTTGTGTTACTGCCCAAGACAGATTTTTCCCCCAATAAGTATCTAGCTGTCGAGCATGCAGGACACAAACACGTGTGATGTAAGTACACAAGAATCCTACAGGCACTTGTATCTCTGTGGCTGTTAAAATGTAAATACCATGTAGCCATTAGTTGACCCCATACCAATTACCAGTCATAGAATTCCATAAGCGAATGAAGAAATTGAAAATGTAATTAATGAAGGCAAGGTGTATTCTTTGAATTGGTTGATTAGCCTGATATTTCAGGTCAGAGTTGTAAGCACTAGAAAGGGTGGGGTTACCACTTAAAATTTAATTTTCATACTGCAACCAATACGTATTCTTCAGGTAGCCTTCATGTGAGTGGAATAGTTTTAAACCAATGTTTCTGCTTATTGTTGTTGTAGGAAGCTATGATTGGGTGTTTGAAACTAAACTGTGGTGATATGATCAATGCAGAATCTTATCATTGCATTACTTATGCCCATTGGTTACTCCTCTCCCTTCCTCCCTTCCACACGATGAGAAGAAAGAATGGATGTGAGCGGTGAAAATGTTAAATCAAAGATTGTTGCAGTAATACAAACTTGTCATTTAAGGTGATTGTAAAGTCCTGTCCCCTCAGTACAGATTCACACGAGGCATGTAGTGAAGTCAAGGTCACTCTGGACCTGCACCTTTATTTCACAGCTCTGGAATGCTGCACTTGCCTGAGACCTGTCCTTATATACCTGTCTCTTGCAAGTGCACGCCTGGTGGTAAGGTATGCTGGTGGTTACAGGTCATATCTTATTACAGTCATGTATAGCATGTTATGATACAGTTATATATAATAATGTAAGATATATGACATCACCCTCCCCCAAGGTCTTATTGTCATTATAGGTTCAGTCGCTCAGGTGGTCTACGCTCTCGCATGGAGCGTCTGAGTTGTGGTTCAGTTGTTTGTCTTGGTGTCTGTTTTTCTTTGGGTGTGGTTGCTGGTATCTCGCCTGGGCTGTCTGTTTCGATTGGTGTGATTGTTGTTGACTCGCCTGGGCTGTCAGTTGGGATTGCCCTTTCCTCAGGTTGTTCCCTCTGTCTGTCCACCAGGTGTGGTGCGAGTTCCACATTGTAGTCTGCCTCTGGTTCCGCAGTATTGTTGGTAAATCTGCTTTTGACTTGGTCTACATGCCTCCGGCAGCTTTTGCCATTGTCCATTTGTACTACCAGTAGCCTGTTTCCTTCCTTGCCCGTTACTGTCCCTGCAAGCCATTTGGGACCCCTGCCATAGTTTGGTACAAACACTTTGTCCCCTATCTCATTCCATCTCCCCCTCGAATTTCTGTCATGGTACTCAGTCAGCTTATGGCGCTTTGCCTCAACGATTTCGTGCATGTCTGGGAGGATTAATGAGAGCCTTGTTTTTAAAGTCCTTTTCATCAACAGTTGCGCGGGGGGGATCCCAGTCAGTGAGTGCGGACGAGATCTGTATGCCAACAACAGTCGCGACAGGCGACCCTGCAGCGTGGGACCTTGGATTTTAAGCATGCCTTATTTAATGATTTGCATTGCTCTCTCTGCCTGGCCATTGGAGGCCGGCTTGAACGGTGCCGTCTTGACGTGATTTATGCCGTGGTCAATTATAAAGTCTTGGAATTTTGTGCTGGTGAAGCACGGACCATTGTCACTGACCAATATGTCAGGGATTCCGTGCATTGCAAACATGGTTGCGAGGCTCCCCACAGTGGTGGAGGTTGTGCTCGAGATTAAAATGGTGCATTCGATCCACTTTGAAAATGCATCTACAACTACGAGGAACATTTTGCCCATGAATGGGCCCGCATAGTCTACGTGCACCCACGACCATGGTTTGGTAGGCCAGGGCCAGGGGCTCAGGGGAGTCACCCTGGGGGCATTGCTGAGTTGGGCACAAATGGTGCACCTTCGGACACAGAGCTCCAAGTGCGCGTCAATATCAGGCCACCAGACATGGGATCTGGCTATGGCCTTCATGAGAACAATCCCCGGGTGCTCGTGGTGGAGCTCCTGGACAAATGCCTCTCTGCCTCGCAGAGGCATGACTACTCGGCTGCCCCACATCAGGCAGTCTGCTTGTAGTGATAGCTCATGCATGCGCCTGTGAAAGGGTTTTAATTGCTCGGGGCAGGCATCACGAGCCTCTGCCCAGTCACCTGTTAGGACACATCTTTTTACTAAGGATAACGTTGGGTCACTGGCCGTCCAGGCTCTGATTTGGCGAGCCGTCATGGGCAAAGCTATGGACTCAAAGGCATTGATTGCCATGACTATCTCACAGTCCTGTTCGTCAGACCCTTCCGTGGTCGCCAGGGGTAGCCTGCTGAGTGCGTCGGCACAGTTGTCTGTGCCTGGTCTGTGCCTTATGGTATAGTCGTAGGACGCCAGCACGAGTGCCCACCGTTGAATTCGCGCCGAGGCATTGGCGTTTATTGCCTTGCTCTTGGATAGGAGGGACATGAGGGGCTTGTGGTTGGTTTCTAATGCGAACTTAGCCCCGAAAAGATATTGGTATGCATCTTTTTGACACCGTACACACACGCGAGCGCCTCCTTCTCTACCATTCCGTACCCGCACTCTGCCCGCGAAAGTGACCTGGAAGCATAAGCTATGGGTTGTAATTTGCTCGCACTATTAACATGTTGCAAAACGCACCCGACCCCATACGCTGACGCATCGCATGTGAGAACTAGCTTTTTACCTGGGTCAAAGAAAGTAAAAACACTGTTGGAACACAGAAGATTGCGTGCCTTATTGAAGGCGCATTCCTGGGCGTCCCCCCAAAACCAATCACACCCCTTCCTGAGTAGCACGTGGAGAGGCTCCAACAGCGTGCTTAAGTTCTGGATAAAGTTCCCAAAGTAATTGAGTAGCCCGAGAAAGGCGCGCAGTTCTGAGACATTCCGGGGCCTGGGTGCCAGGCAAATTGCTTCTGTTTTGGACTCTGTTGGACGGATTCCATCAGCAGCAATCGTTCTGCCCAAAAATTCAACCTCGGGTGCGAGAAACAGGCACTTGGATTTCTTGACTCGTAGGCCTACCCGATCCAACCGCTTTTGTACTTCCTCCAACTTATGGAGATGGGAGTCGGTGTCCCTGCCCGTGATAAGTATGTCGTCTTGAAATACAACCATCCCCGGGATGGACTTGAGCAGACTCTCCATGTTGCGCTGGAATATGGCAGCTGCCGACCTGATGCCGAATGGGCATCGATTGTACATGAAAAGGCCTCAATGTGCGTTGATGGTGGTGAGTAGCTTGGATTCCTCGGTCAATTCTTGCGTCATATACGCAGATGTGAGGTCTAATTTTGAGAAAAGTTTACCTCCAGCCAATATGGCAAGTAAGTCCTCCGTTCTGGGCAGCAGGTACTGGTCCTGTAGGGAGACTCTGTTTATGGTAGATTTGTCGTCCCCACAGATTCGTACGGATCCATCAGCCTTCATGACTGGGATGATGGGACTTGCCCAGTCGCTAAATTCCACAGGTGATATAATGCCTTCCCGCAGAAGCCTGTCTAGTTCGTCTTCAATCTTTTCCCTCATCACAGGGTATAGCTCTGGCCTTGTGATGGACCGATCTAGCATCCTGTGTGATGTCGATTTTGACTTTGGCACCTTTGAAAGTGGCCACACCTGGCTGAAAGAGATGTTCAAATCGCTTTATAACTGTTGAGTAGGAGGTCCATTCCTCTAATGACATGGCATGGACATCATCCCATTTCCAGTTTAGTTTTGCCAGCCAGCTTCTCCACAGCAGTGCTGGGGGGTCTCCGGGGACAATCCACAGGGGAAGTCGGTTCACTGTCCCTTTGTGTGTGACAGAGAGCATGGCGCTGCCGAGGACTGGTACGATTTCTTTGGTATAGGTCCTTAGTTTGGTGTCGACACTTGTGAGTTTTGGTCTGTCTCTTTTATGCGGCCACAGTTGTTCGAATTATTGAGCGCCCATGAGAGATTGGCTCGCTCCCGTATCCAGCTCCATGTTGACAGATATCCCGTTGAGTAGGACCCTCATCATTATAGGAGGCGTCCTGTTGTAGGAGCAATGGTCATTGATCGTGTTGACCCACTGTACATCGGTGTCCCGGGTACTGTCCCCACCATCTTCTAGTCCGCTTTCCGACCCATCCGATTCGTATACCAGCTGAGCTGCCGTTTATTTTGCACATGCAGGCCAAATGCCCTGTATATTCACAATTTCTGCAAACTGCCTGCTGAAATCGACATCCCCTTGACGAGTGCCCACCCCCACACCTCCAGCACAGACCTGTTCCATTGTTCAAAGTGTTCCCAAAGAATGAGCTGCGTCTGGCTGATCTCTCTTGAGCTTCTCTCAGTTTGTAGTTGATTGCTCGCATTGTGGGTTGATGAGGTGTGAATGGCCGTTCCTGTGGCCCTTGATGGCTTCTGCCTGCTGTTGAGAGCCTATTCTCCCGGTTTTGTCTGTGTGTGGGGGTAGCAGCTTGTTTAGTGCTGTGAACTTCTTGTTCTGATATTTCGTTCGTTGTTGTACCTGCATTGTAAATCAACCTTGTTTCTTCTTCCCCTACCAAGAATGTCTGTGCAACCAGTGCTGCTGCCTCTCAGGTCAGGTTCTTGGTCTCTATGAGCTTTCGGAATATGCCTGCGTGGCCTATTCCTTCAATGAAAAAGTCTCTCGGCATTTCTCTCCTCAGTTCATCGGAGAACTCACATAAACTAGCCAACCTCCGAAGTTCCGCCACGAAGTCGGGTATGCTCTGGCCCACACAGCGTCTGTAGTTGTAGAACCTATGTATGGCCATGTGTAGGCTGCTCGTTGGCTTCAGGTGGTCTCTTACCAGTGTGCTCAATTCTTCAAACAACTTGCTTGCTGGTTTCTCGAGTGCCAACAGATCCTTCATTAAAGCGTATGTTTTCGAGCCACAGCTGGTCAAGAGATGGGCTCTTCTCTTGTCTGCCTTATCATCGCCTAACCAGTCTTTGGTTACAAAGCTTTGCTGGAGCCTTTCTATAAAGTTCTTCCAATTGTCTCCCGCATTGTACTTTTCATCTGATCCGTTGTTTGCCATTCTGTGGATTCTGTAATCACGTAACTCGTCGCCACTGTAAAGTCCTGTCCCCTCAATACAGATTCACACGAGGCATGTAGTGAAGTCAAGGTCACTCTGGACCTGCACCTTTATTTCACAGCTCTGGAATGCTGCACTTGCCTGAGACCTGTCCTTATATACCTGTCTCTTGCAAGTGCACCCCTGGTGGTAAGGTATGCTGGTGGTTACAAGTCATATCTTATTACAGTCATGTATAGCATGTTAGGATACAGTTATATATAATAATTTAAGATACATGACAGTGATCAATAAGAACAAGGGATTCTGTGACTTATACTGACTCTTTGCCTTCTCAGTCTATGTTCTCAATTGATGAAGCCATCAAATTCACCCCAAAACATTCTGCTACATCAAACTTCAAATACTGGCGTGGAAATCCCGTCTCCCCAGGTCCGTACGAAGTTTGTATGTACCCAGGAAGGCATCGGAAAAGCCGGTTTTCAGGGGTAAAAGTTTAAAAACATATCAAAAACATGATTAAAATTAAATTAAATAAAACATTTTATGTTAAAACCCTGCCCACTCAGGTAATTTAAATTTTAACCATAATTAAAACTTTATTTTTAAATCGGCAAAAAATATTTCTATCAACTTTAATTTCTATAGTGTATTTATGTGAGGTGTTTTTTTAAAATGTTTTATGTCGCGTTTGGGTGTTTGGGGGTATTTCTCATTCATAGTGATCGGAGTTTTGGTTACGAAACTCCTATTACTATGAATGATAAATACTTTACTGTGATTGGGTGTCCAGGCCCATGTGACTCCTGCTGACATCCCAACATGAACGTGCTCCTTTGCGCAAGAAGAGGAGGCCTCGAGTCCGGGATCTCTGGTGGGCGTTCGACCAAAAGGTAAGTGCGCATCTTTTGTGCTATTTTTAGTCGAACGCCCGCAGGAAGAAGAAACTGGGATTTCTGGGCCACTATCTTTCAGCAAACTGTCTTAAGTAATGATCTTCTATTTAAAAAATGTTCCAGAGATTACATTTCGGTTTTGTGGGCTGAGTGTGTATTTGTGAATGTAATCCAATTATTTTCTCGGGTTCTTGGCAAGAAATGCTTAATATTTGAGCAGATTTGGAGATGAGCTTTAATATTTTTATAAAGAACCATAAATGATATAGGCCATTAGCTTTGGTTTTAAATGGACAGTAAAATTGGACGGTGTGTATAACTGACTACTGATTCGCTATCACCCCTTTTGGGCTACCGAACAAGATCAATTTCACTGCCTGAATCTGCCTCCATTCCAAAAAAGAAAAGATTAAATGAATGAATATATTTCATAATTGTAAGTCCTGTCTCATGTTCTTGGCACTATTTTCCTCTATTTTCCAAGCACTGGTAATATTTGTACCAATTGGCGTTGAGTTTTACTGTTGGGCAACCTACACAGCACATCGGTTGGACGGGCAGAATCAAAGTGAAGAGGTGGCAGTAACATTCAGCTACAACCTCATTGAAATGGGGCCGGCGAGTTGTGGGGTGTCTCATGGGTGCCCAGTGCAGCTCATGACTGGAGCCTGAACATTATCGGACAACCCCGACTGACATAAATGTAGAGCCTGTACCGGGGTGGAAGCGGCCCAGAGGGTCACTCCTGACCACACAAAGATAATGTCAAACGTAACTTGGCTGGGCCTCCTCTCCTATGTCAGCCGTGTCAGCCATGGCTCAATGGGTAGCACTCTTGCATCTGAATCAGTAAGCAGTGGGTTCAAATCTCACTCCAGAAATCTGAGCACATAATTCCCAGTGCTGGAACTGAGGGAGTGCTGCACTGTCAGCGGGGCAGCACTGAGGAAGCGCTGCACTATCGAGGGTTAGTACTGAGGGAGCGCTGCACTGTCGGATGGCTAGTTTTGAGGGAGTGCTGTACTGTTGGAAGTGCAGTACTGATGGGAGTGCTGCACTGTTGGAGGGGCAATACTGAGGGAGCGCTGCACTGTCAAAGGGTTAGTACCGAGGGAGCGCTGCATTGTTGGAAGTTCAGTACTGAGGAAGTGCTGTACTGTTGAAGGTGCCCTCTTTTGGATGAGATGTTAAACCGAGGCTCCATCTCCTCTCTCAACTGGATGTAAAATGTCTCATGGCACTTTTTGAGTTGGGGAATTATCCCTGGTGTCCTCGAGCCAATATTTATCCCTAAACCAAAATCACTAAAACAGATCATCTGGCCATTATCACGTTGCTGTTTGTGTGATCGTGATGTTCGCAAATTGACTGCTGCGTTTCCTACATTACAACAGTGATTACATTTCAAAAGTACTTAACTGGCTGCAAAGCATTTTGGGCCATCCTGAGGTCATGAAAGGTGCTATAGGAAAACAAGTCTTTGTTTTCTTTCTTTCTATTGTTTGCAGAAATGATGGAGCGCACACAACTCAAGCTTTGACCATTTCCAACCCGAAATGGCAATCGGGATCCTAGGAGCCCAATTTGCATATTGAAACGGGCCTATCAGCTGAAAGCGGTGGGTTTCTTGGGTGTCCAGTGATAAGCCACTTTTAAAATAGCACCAGCGGGGTTGATGGGATAGTGGAGCTACTGAGCTAATGTTGATGCCGTTACCCGTTAACGCCAAATGATGCAAGCTAAAACCAACCCCGTTGTGTGCTCAAAGAAAATGGTCAATTTGGCATCACTGTGTGTTTAGGCAATGTGTGGATTGACAATCCACTCCTATTAGGGCTCCCACCTCACTTTTAACAAATCTCTTTTTACTATATTTCTCAATATTTTGCTGTTCCTTTTGATTCTTTTTAAATCCTCCTACTCCTGGCTTTCCATATCATAATCTTTCAGTGAGAAATAAGGAATAAGGTTGTGTTTTCTCATTATTGTTATTTTTCTATTTCTCATAGGCCCTCTTGTTCACTTTTAATTGTTTTCTAACATCTTTATTTATCCATAGCATCCTAAAACTACCAGTAATTTTGTTCGTTTTTTAATGGAATGTACTAATTCTGTAGCATTGCAAATTCTTTTTCAGAAGCACCCCATTGTCCTTTGTGGCAATGTCTTCTTCCATCTCAATTCGGCTACCGAGCTCCTCACTCCACTTCTTTCTCTGTGATGGAAACTAATAAGCGGCAATGGTGTGATATTGATGATAAAGACAATTGGAATCCAGACAGAGCAAAGCAACCATGTTTCTCTAGAACAGGATAATTTTCATGAAACAGTTTTTCACATATTAAGATGCTTTCTTTTGACGTGCGTGTACTCGAGGGCAGTTCATGTGCATTTGTCATACATATCACAAATCCTGTGATTTTAATGATTCTTTGTCAAATACGATGCAAGGGATGTGTCTGTAGTGGTTCTTCCCAATTGGTTGGAGTCAATGGTCATGATAATTTTTTTGGATGCGTGGCTCCCTTAACGGGCTGCGCACCTATTCAAATTATCGCACAAGCGCTTTTTTTCTCCATTTAAACGCCGGTGAGCAGCTGTGCGCGACCTCCAGTTTGCTGCGCAGCTTAACGGGAACATTAGTTGGGGTCTGTGTCAATCCTGCTAAGCTCTTCCCTCAGCAAACCAATGGTTAGTTTGGAACTCATATTGGTAGTTATATATGTGGACTTGTATTTACTCTGTACAGCCACCAGAGGCAAAAGCCAAGAAAATGCCTTTGTAAAAGCGAGAAAATTGTTATGCTCAAACAAATTGCTTGTGTTGTATGATCCATGTAAGCATTTGGTACTAGCATGTGATGCGTTGTCATATGACGTCGGGTGTGTATTGCAACAAGCTAATGATTTCTGGAAACTGCAACCGGTTGCTTATGCATCCAGGAGTCTGTCTAAGGCTGAGAGAGAAGCATATGAAAAAGAAGCATTAGCGTGTGTCTATGGGGTAAAGAAAATGCATCAATACCTGTTTGGGCTAAAATTCGAATTGGAAACTGGCCATAAGCCACTTAGATCCCTGTTTTCCGAGAGTAAAGGGATAAATACCAATGCAACGGCCTGCATCCAGAGATGGGCGCTCACGTTGTCCGCATACAACTACGCCATCTGCCACAGGCCAGGCACAGAAAACTGCACCGATGCTCTCAGTAGGCTGCCATTGCCCACCACGGGGATGGAAATGGCGCAGCCTGCAGATTTAGTCATGGTTATGGAAGCATTTGAGAGTGAGCAATCACCCGTCACTGCCCGGCAGATCAAAAGCTGGACAAGCCAGGACCCCTTATTATCTCGAGTCAAAAGCTGTGTGGTTCACGGGAGCTGGTTCAGTGTCCCAGTAGAAATGCAGGAAGAGATAAAGCCGTTCCAGCGGTGCAAAGATGAAATGTCTATACAGGCTTCTGTAGGGCAATCGAGTAGTGGTCCCCAAGAAGGGCAGAGACACCTTCATCAATGACCTCCACAGTACCCACCCAGGCATCATAATGATGAAAGCGATAGCCAGATCCCACGGGTGGTGGCCCGGTATCAATGCAGAATCAGAGTCCTGCGTTCATAGATGTAATACATGCTCGCAGTTAAGCAATGTACCCAGAGAGGCACCGCTAAGTTTATGGTCTTGGCCCTCCAAACCATGGTCAAGGGTACACATCGACTATGCAGGCCCGTTCTTGGGTAAAATGTTCCTTGTGGTTGTAGACGTGTACTCCAAGTGGATTGAATGTGAGATAATGTCGGCTAGCACGTCCGCTGCCACTACTGGAAGCCTGCGGGCCACGTTTGTCACTCACGGCTAACCCGATGTCCTGGTGAGCGACAACGGGCCATGTTTTACCAGTGCTGAGTTCAAAGAATTCATGACACGTAAGGGGATCAAACATGTCATATCTGCCCCATTTAAACCAGCGTCCAATGGTCAGGCAGAGAAAGCAGTGCAAACCATCAAGCAAGGCTTGAAGAGGGTAACTGAAGGCTCACTGCAGACTCACCTATCCCGAGTTCTGCTTAGCTACCGCACGAGAACCCACTCGCTCACTGGGATCCCACCTGCTGAACTACTCATGAAAAGAACACTTAAGACAAGGCTCTCGTTAGTTCACCCTGATCTACATGAACAGGTAGTGTCATGTTTGTAACCTCACATAACTGTAACCTTTATGTAACAACACTGTACACTGTATACACCTGAGAAATGCACACCTTGACCACAGGGGGTGAACTTGTGGGAGACACTCCTCACCTGGTCAGCCAGGTATATAAAGGGAGGTCCCACGCAGGGTCATCACTTCTTGGTCCTGTGAATAAAGGTACAGGTCACAGAGTGACCTTGTCTCCAGTATATGCCTCGTGTTGATTTGCTGTAGTGTGTAAGGACATAACATTTAGTGACGAGAAACGGGAATTAACGACGCAAGAGAATGGCCACTGGTAGCACGGAGGAACGGTACTGTGTTGGTGAGGACTGGGATGATTTCGTTGAGAGGCTCCAGCAGAGTTTTGTCACGAAGGACTGGCTGGGAGCGGCAGCAGCTGACAAGCGAAGGGCGCATCTGCTGACCAGCTGTGGACCTAAGACGTACGCGCTGATGAAAGACCTGCTCTCACCCGAGAAGCTGGCGGACAAGACCTTCGAGGTGCTCAGCAAACTGATTGGTGAGCACCTCAAATCGGCGAGTAGTATACACAGGGCCCGACACCGATTCTATACGCACCGATGTCGGGAAGGGCAGAGCATACCGGACTTCGTTGCGGACCTTCGCCGCTTGGCCAGCCTCTGTAATTTCACAGACGCCTGCAGGGGGGTGATGTTACGGGATCAGTACAAATGGGTATGATTTGGTGGCCATTACAGAAACGTGGTTGCAGGGTGGCCAAGACTGGCAATTAAACATACAGGGGTATCTGACAATTCGGAAGGATAGACAAGAAGAGAAAGGAGGTGAGTTAGCTCTGTTAATAAAGGATGATATCAGGGCAGTTGTGAGAGATGATATTGGCTCTAATGAACAAAATGTTGAATCATTGTGGGTGGAGATTAGAGATAGTAAGGGGAAAAAGTCACTGGTGGGTATAGTTTATGGGCCCCCAAATAATAACTTCATGGTGGGGCGGACAATAATCAAGGGAATAATGGAGGCATGTGAAAAAGGAACGGCAGTAATCATGGGGGATTTTAACCTACATATCGATTGGTCAAATCAAATCGCACGGGGTAGCCTGGAGGAGGAATTCATAGAATGCATCCGGGATTGTTCTTAGAACAGTATGTTACAGAACCTACAAGGGAGCAAGCTATCTTAGATCTGGTCCTGTGCAATGAAACAGGAATAATAAACGATCTCCTAGTAAAAGATCCTCTTGGAATGAGTGATCACAGTATGGTTGAATTTGTAATACAGATTGAAGGTGAGGAAGTAGTGTCTCAAACGAGCGTACTATGCTTAAACAAAGGGGACTACATTGGGATGAGGGCACAGTTAGCTGAAGTAGACTGGGACACAGACTAAACGGTGGCACAATTGAGGAACAGTGGAGGACTTTTAAGGAGCTCTTTCACAGTGCTCAACAAAAATATATTCCAGTGAAAAAGAAGGGCGGTAAGAGAAGGGATAACCAGCCGTGGATAACCAAGGAAATAAAGGAGAGTATCAAATTAAAAACCAACGCGTATAAGGTGGCCAAGGTTAGTGGAAAACTAGAAGATTGGGAAAATTTTAAACGACAGCAAAGAATGACTAAGAAAGCAATAAAAAAAGGAAAGATAGATTACAAAAGTAAACTTGCACAAAACATAAAAACAGATAGTAAAAGCTTTTACCGATATATAAAACGGAAAAGAGTGACTAAAGTAAATGTTGGTCCCTTAGAAGGTGAGAAGGGGGATTTAATAATGGGAAATGTGGAAATGGCTGAGACCTGAAACAATTATTTTGCTTCGGTCTTCACAGTGGAAGACACAAAAACCATGCCAAAAATTGCTGGTCATGGGAATGTGGGAAGGGAGGACCTTGAGACAATCACTATCACTAGGGAGGTAGTGCTGGACAGGCTAATGGGACTCAAGGTAGACAAGTCCCCTGGTCCTGATGAAATGCATCCCAGGGTATTAAAAGAGATGGCGGAAGTTATAGCAGATGCATTCGTTATAATCTACCAAAATTCTCTGGACTCTGGGGAGGTACCAGCGGATTGTAAAGCAGCTAATGTAACGCCTCTGTTTAAAAAGGGGGCAGACAAAAGGCAGGTAACTATAGGCCGGTTAGTTTAACATCTGTAGTGGGGAAAATGCTTGAAGCTATCATTAAGGAAGAAATAGCGGGACATCTAGATAGGAATAGTGCAATCAAGCAGACGCAACATGGATTCATGAAGGGGAAATCATGTTTAACTAATTTACTGGAATTCTTTGAGGATATAACGAGCATGGTGGATAGAGGTGTACCGATGGATGTGGTGTATTTAGATTTCTGAAAGGCATTCGATAAGGTGCCACACAAAAGGTTACTGCAGAAGATAAAGGTACGCGGAGTCAGAGGAAATGTATTAGCATGGATCGAGAATTGGCTGGCTAACAGAAAGCAGAGAGTCGGGATAAATGGGTCCTTTTCGGGTTGGAAATTGGTGGGTAGTGGTGTGCCACAGGGATCGGTGCTGGGACCACAACTGTTTACAATATACATAGATGACCTGGAAGAGGGGACAAAGTGTAGTGTAACAAAATCTGCAGATGACACAAAGATTAGTGGGAAAGCGGGTTGTGTAGAGGACACTGAGAGGCTGCAAAGAGATTTAGATAGGTTAAGCGAATGGGCTAAGGTTTGGCAGACGGAAAATGTGAGGTCATCCACCTTGGGAAAAAAAAAACAGTAAAAGGGAAATTACAACATGCTGCGGTGCAGAGGGACCTGGGGGTCCTTGTGCATGAATCCCAAAAAGTTAGTTTGCAGGTGCAGCAGGTAATCAGGAAGGCGAATGGAATGTTGGCCTTCATTGCGAGAGGGATGGAGTACAAAAGCAGGGAGGTCCTGCTGCAATTGTACAGGGTATTGGTGAGGCCGCACCTGGAGTACTGCGTGCAGTTTTGGTCACCTTACTTAAGGAAGGATATACTAGCTTTGGAGGGGGTACAGAGACTATTCACTAGGCTGACTCCGGAGATGAGGGGGTTACCTTATGATTGAGTAGACTGGGTCTTTACTCGTTGGAGTTCAGAAGGATGAGGGGTGATCTTATAGAAACATTTAAAATAATGAAAGTGATAGACAAGATAAAGGCAGAGAGGTTGTTTCCACTGGTCGGGGAGACTAGAACTAGGGGGCACAGCCTCAAAATACGGGGGAGCCAATTTAAAACCAAGTTGAGAAGGAATTTCTGCCCAAGGAAGCAGTTGAGGCTAGCTCATTGAATGTATTCAAATCACAGATAGATAGATTTTTAACCAATAAGGGAATTAAGGGTTATGGGGAGCGGGCGGGTAAGTGGAGCTGAGTCCACGGCCAGATCAGCCATGATCTTGTTGAATGGCGGAGCAGGCTCGAGGGGCTAGATGGCCTACTCCTGTTCCTAATTATTATGTTCTTATTATGATTTCTTCACTGAGGGCATTGGTCATGCCGGGATTTTTAGGAAGTTAATTGAGACCAAGGATTTGACCTTGGAAGCAGCGGCGTTGATGGCTCAAACCTTCATGGCTGGGGAGGAGGAAACCAAGACCATATATGCGTGCAACTCTGCTCCCAATGAGGCGATGGAGCAGGGAGTTAACATTGTAAATGCGACTCAGAACCCCGCAGGTAGGCAAGAGCAATTCGACACCAACCAGGCAGTAATAGACTCGAGGGTGGGTCCGCAACAGAGACAATGGCAGGTTGAACGGATATTTACACCATCACAAGGGACAATACATCCCGGGATGGGACCATTGACACCCACAAACAGAGTGCTCAAGAGTAATCAAAGAGACAATCAGAGAGGAATGCCTGGTAACAACTCTTTTGTTCACAACAATCTTAGCTCATGCAAGAGATGAGATTACAAACATGAACAGGTAGAGAGCAAGCGGCTTCAACAAAGTGCATACCATGATAGCGCAAATGTGTCACGCGAGATTGAAAGCAATGATCCTGTATTTGTATTAAATTATGGATGAGGTCCCAAGTGGCTTCCCAGCACTGCCATGGCCAAAGAGGAGAGCAGGGTGTTTCGGGTCAAACTTTCAAATGGACTCTTCACTGGAAACACTTGGACCAAATCAAACTCAGATTCACGGACTATCCTGAGCAGCCCACCTTGGACCCTAACTTTTTTGATCCCCGAACATACACACCAGTGGCATCCGGCACCACAGTTGACCATGAAGCAGAACCCATCATCCACAGCAGCCCAGCAGGGCCCAACACACCAGGCAGCCCAGCAAGGCCAGCTGCACAGCAGCCCAGCGAGGGCCCAACAAATGAGTCAACAACACCAGCTTTCACACCGAGACGATCAACAGGGCAAGAAGGGCCCCAGATCGACTCACATTGTAAATAGTTACACTAGTAACTTTGGGGGGGGTGCGGGAGTGTTGTTATATATGTGGACTTGTATTTACTCTGTATAGCCACCAGAGAGCTCTTTCCCTGGAATCCCAAGGGATCCCATAATCCCTTGGGAGCACAGGTATTTAAGGAGGCTTCACAGGTTGGAGAGGCACTCTGGAGACCTGCAATAAAAGACTAAGGTCACACTTTACTTTGAGCTCACAGTGTTCAGTCTGACTCTTTCTCCATACACAACAGGTACACTTTCCTGCTTATTTTGAATTAGCACTCTTTTCACAAACGTTTCTATGATGGTTCCTTCATGAGATGGAGTGGCTTCCATTTAACACAAAAACCCTTACTTGTAGTTGATCTTTAAGGATCTCCATTTCTGATTTTCGTGTGGAATGTGCTGTGGGTTCCTTTAGCCTGTACTGTCCTCGTGTGGCAATACACACACGGCAGGAGATAGAGCAAGTGTGTTGGAATGACAAAAAGGAGAACTAGATTAAAAACACAAATTTAAAAAAGAGATACAGAAAACGCAAAAGTGACAAGGAAAGTGAAAATAAGTGAAGGAGCATAAATGAAGAGGGAGAGATAAATAGAGCAAAATAAAGATAGCAAATGCTGGAAACACTCAGTAGGTCACAGCATCTGTGTAGAGAGGACGGTCGGTTTAATGTTTCAAGTTGATTGACCTGAAACGTTAACCTTACCTTCTGCTCTCCACAGATGCTGCTTGACCTGCAGAGTGTTTCCAGCATTTTTACTTTTATTTCAGAATGCCTGTACCTGTGGTAATTTTCTTACTGCGTACTCACTTGTGACTTTTTTTTATCTGTGATTTTATGACTTTTGACACTTTTACCATGACTAATCCATCATTTTCCTCAAAATTACAACATGACAATTATAACGATAATTACACATAAAGTTAACAAACTTTTCAAACTTCATTGAACACCTCGTTGGGAAAGAATTAACAATCTGAAAAGCTGCAAGGAAAAATAAACTGAAGTACAATGTTGAAAGGTCAAAAGGTCATTGATGAAGTTCTGTGGCACAGAATAACTTGGCAGGAGGAAAGGAAAAGATCTTCAAAATTATTCCCAAGGGTAAAATACCTACACTGGGGTCTACCCAGATGTCTGGTACGTTTACATTACAGTTTCTTCGGCCATGCAATCCTCCATTATAGTAAAGGAAATTGGAAAATCACTGTGCATAACTGTAACTGAAGCAGCATGCCAATAATGGTCTTTTAAAGTAATTTAGACAATGGTTCATAGATGCAATGCACCTGCTTTTGTAAGTCTCTTCCAAAATGTCTGTCTTCAGTTCCACAGTATGTGTGCTTCTAACTAATAGTTTGTACATTGTCCCTTTTTGTCTCCACAATGGCTGGGCTTTGTCCTGCTCCATTCCAGCAATTGCCCAGGCCAAAACCATATTTGAAAGAATGAACAAGGCACTGCGGGCCAGAAATCTATTGGTAAGATGAGTCATCCGTCCAGGCAGGAGAGTCTGCAATCTGGTGCTATGGACAGGAAGACTGGTCCTGTAGTGTTAGTGCAGGTATGGGAGTCGAAGTTCCATTCCAGGAGCAGCATTCCAGCTTCCAATGTCCTCTAGAAGCGAGGCTATAGGGTTCGCTAGGCATTGTGAGAAATTAAAAGGGCAATGCGTTCTGAACTAACAAAAATAAAGAGGAAGTGAAAAAAATGCAGTTTCAGCCCTTACTGCCTTTAAAAAAAACATTAAAAAGAAGTCCCAAATAGGAGGCTTCAAATCTTAAAGCTGAATTCTCTTCTGAAGCTCAAAAAATGGTAAAAGTGCTTTTGCAATAACATAAATGGCTCAGCAAGCCAGGGATGGGGTACCCAGCACTCCAGCTTTGTGCAAGGTTGAACACTGCAAGAGACGTCGTCTGCCCACAGGGACCAGGAGGCCTTCGAGAAAGAACAATGTGGGACCACATCCCAAGCCATAACTGGCAGCAGTGTTGCCCCCACAACCTGGCTCTAGTGCCCAAAGAAGCTTCATGACCTCAGACCATTGGTCAAGATCAGCGAATGCATCTTCAAAAGCCATCTCCTACCAACTGCACCACTAGCCTCACACACTGCTCAATACACAATCCACCACCCCCCATCACTCACCTACCAACAATCTCTACCAATCATGAGGCACATTTCCCATTCCTAGCGTCACCTCACCCCCTTGGAGGAGACCGTGCAGGCTATGCTTGGCAGGAGCATGAGCCCTTGGCCAGTGATGGGGCAGAAAGGATACAAGATGCCGGTATCCTCGTACGTTATCCTTCTTCTGGCATGTACCTCTTGCTTTCCTGCCCTTCCCTCACCACAACTCCACCTTTGTGCCTTCCTCATTTTACACAGCCAGGAAATGCAGCCTGCCCAGCCAATGGTTGACCATGAAGGGGGAGAAGAGAGTGAAAAAGAAAAAGAAACGCCTTCACTTAATTTGAGACTCCCAGCCACCAGCTCTTCAAGGACGACCAGCAAGGCCATTTGCAGTGTCCCCCACTGAAAGTCAGCAGTCTGCCACCAACCATGCTGCAGTCACTGGGGTAGCACTGCATGGCATCAGTCGGATAGGCAGTAGGATCCGTGCCCATCTTTCCCACAACTCCATGTTTGAATCCCTCCAATCAGGTTTCCGCGCCTGCCACAGTACCGAAACGGCTCTCATCAAAGTCACAAATTACATGCTTTGTGACTATCCCCCTTCGTCTTTCTGGACCTGTCTGCAGCCTTTGACACGGTTGAGCACTCCATCCTTCTCCAATGCCTCTCCACCGACGTCCAGCTGGGTGGGACTGCACTCGCCTGGTTCCATTCTTATCTATCAAATCGTAGCCAGAGAATCAACTGCAACGGCTTCTCTTCCCACTCCTGCATTGTTACCTCTGGTGTCCCCAAGGATCTATCCTTGGACCCCTCCTATTTCTCATCTACATGATGCCCTTTGGCGACATCATCCGAAAACACAGTGTCAGTTTTCACATGTGCGCTGATGACACCCAGTTCAACCTCACCACCACTTCTCTCGACACCTCCACGGTCTCTAAATTATCAGACTACTTGTCCAACATCCAGTTCTGGATGAGCAGAAACTTTCTTCAGTTAAATATTGAGAAGACAAGCCATTGTTTTTGGTCCCCACCACAAAATTCGATGCCTAGCCATTGTCTCCATCCCTCTCGCTAACACCTGTCTGAGGCTGAACCACATGGTTCGCAACTTTGGTATCATATTTGACCCTGAAATGAGCTTCTGACCACACACCGCGGCATAACTGAGACCGCCTAATTCCAGCATCACCCATCTCCATCCTTGCCTCAGCTCATCCACTGCTGAAACCCTCATCTAAGCCTTTGTTATCTCTAGACTTGACTATTCCAACGTACTCCTGGCTGGCCTCCCACATTCTACCCTATGTAAACTTGAGGTCATCCAAAATTTTGCTGCCTGTGTGCTAACTCGCACCAAGTCCCGTTAACCCATCACACCTGTGCATTTCTTTTGTCTTATAATACTCCTATGAAACCATGTTAAAGGTGCTATATAAATATAAGTTGTTGTAGGCCAAGGCACACAAGACAGTCACTAAGAGAATGCATAGGGGTGATGAGTTGATTTCTTGATGTCATATTGGATGGATAGATGTATAAAATTGGATTGGAAAGTTTGCTTTGTGGTGGTTTTTATGTTAACATTGTGGCTAAGAGGATGCTGTGATGGTCAGTAACAGAGGAAAGATAAGGTGTGGGACTAATCTTGAAAAGGGAATTGGGGTTGTGGTCACTGGTACCGCAGGCAGATGATTCCATCCCGGATATCGCAGCCAGAAAGGAGCTGTCTGGGTTGCCTCCTTCCTTCCGCTTCATTCTCTTCGGCTTCGTCCTCTTTAGTTTGTTCCTCTACTGTGTCTTCTTCTTCCCTCTCCGAACGGATGCTGTAAATCTGAAATGACAGCATAAAATGCTGAAAATACTCAACAGGTCAGACCTGAGATGTGAACACTGTTTCTCTCTTCATGGATGTTTCCTGACCTGCTGAGTATTTGCAGCATTTTCTGTCTTCTCAGAGGGCTTCCTTTACCAACTGAGGCCTTGCCAGGGTCCAGCAGCACTCCCTACACATTTAAAAAAAACTGTTAATATCTATTGCAGGAAGTCACTACTTCAGTAATATAAAAAAAAAATGAAAGTTTAAGTGCAAACTGACCCGAAAGATGTGTGTGTCCCTTTAAGAGGTGGATTTACCTGGCGAGCTTACGACCCAGCGCTGAACTCAGCGCAAAGGACCAAGTTCACCATGGTGATGTTAAGTTGGTGTTACATGCCAAGTGATGTCACCTCTCCCTCATTTTAATTTGCAGGATGAGGGATCTTACCGGCAGTGCTACTGGACCTGGGAAAATGGAGGACCAGCTGGTGAACGAACGGCGGCCGCTCTCTTTTCATTATTCTTTGCCAGTAATGGGTGGCGTAAAGCCCCCGCGCTTTTAGCCCAAAGCGTCTGAAATGTGGAAGTACGCCCAACACTATTTAGAGATAGGCTCATTTTAGACGTCCAAAACTGTCAGTGACTAATAAATAAATGAGACTCCTGCACCTATCTCAGGACCTTGCTGCCATTTTCAACTTCCTGAGTGCTGATTTTACCCATTCTAAAATCTACCCAAAAACCCTAGGGGGAGAACAGTCGGGTAGAACGCTGCAACATCATTATTTAAAGGGATCAATAGCTACAGTTAGGCAAGTAGCTAGTTAGCCATTTGAGACTGCTAGTGAGCTTTTACACTAAAACTCTGGCTGTGTTGGCTCGGTCTACCATTGGAGCTGAAGGACCATGAGGAGGAGGAAGAACAAAAAAAAAGAGTGGAATGACCTGCAGCTATAAGGAGAAGCAGGCGAAGGAGAGGAGGGTGCAAGATGCCTTGCCCCACATGAGTTTACAGGACAAGAACAATGTTCGTCCAGTTAAGCAAGGAGCTGTGTGTCCGCTGGCCCTGCTTCACCAGGAAGGCTGTTGCAGAACTACATCACCTGCTGCACCAGGCCATACACTTCACACTCTGTGGCCCCCAATTCTACACCTCAGGGTCATTCCAGGCTACAGCAGGTGACATAAGCAACATTTGTCAGCTTGCGATGCATTCCTCCATCAAGCATGTACGGATGCATTCTTCTTCAAACCAAACAAATTATCTCCTTCCCTATGGAGGTAGCAATGCAGGCATACAGGGCTCTAGGGCTAGAACCTCCACTTTTGAGCTTATCACCCAAAAATGGGTGTTATTTACGGCGTGGGTGGTAAAAAAGGGTTTTCAGATTGCTGGCTTCTCGCCCATTCTCAAAGCATCTAGTTTATATTTTTGAAAATGGGCGTTACCGTGAACGATAGCAAATGGGAGGTAGCTTTAAATTTTTTTGACCTTCTGCCGTAAAGTGTGGCCGTCCTTAGCAACGGCATGGCAATGCTCGATTCCCGCGATTCAGGAGGTCAAGGGTCACCATGCCATGCGCAGAAGAGGAGACAGAGAGAGAGCTCAGAGGGACTGAAGGCGTGGCTGGGTGTGGTGTGGCTGCTTTGGGAGGAAGGAGGGAGACTTTAGAGCTTCACAGCAAGTAGGCAAACAAAATGTAGCTGTTAACAGCCACATATTTGCCCTATAATGGAGGGAGAGGAGGAGGCATCACAGCATGCTGTGGAGACTGATGCTGGAGCGAGCAGTGAGGTGCGAGAGGAGCACATTGGAGGCCGCAAAAGAGCCAGGAGGTTCTCGGTCGAGGCAAATGTCTCCCTCCTGCAGGAGGTCGAGTCACACCCAAAGGCCTACCAGAGAATATGGACCGAGATAGCAGAGGTGGTCTCGTCGGCGACCAACGAGATGCGTGAGGGCAACCAATGTCGTAAACGATGGAACGACCTTGTGGGATCCACAAAAGTAAGTATTACATTGATTTACATGTACTTATTATTTATATAATTTGATTTGTAACAGCCATGAGTGAATATTAGCAGATGTGAGGTCTTCCACTTTTATCGGGAATGTTTTACTCAAAGCCTGTGGTCACGGTGAATGTCTTTAGGTAAAGAATGATAATAATCATCATAATCATGATTACATCTGTCGGTTATGTGTTGTATCAGTGTCTGTGATAGTACCTAGCAATGATATCATGCAATGATCTCATGCCATGTCGTCCTGTTATCTTTTATAGAAGAAGCTATGGACGATGAAGTCCATGCAGAGGCGAATGGGGGGCCACCAGTCCCCAGCGACATCACTGATATGGAGGAGTGAGTGCTAGCACTTGTTGGGAAGCACCCCCAGATAGCCACGGAAACATCTGCAGACCCTGAAGTGATGCCATGTGAGTAAAGCTTACACCACTGCATGATGTAAAGTCTATAGATGCCACACCAACTCACATCTGACCAATCATATATGATAGATGATTTCTAAAAGTGTCATAGAAATAATGCTGGCCTAATGAAAATCATTGCAATCCACAATGTGTTGACGGTCATGAAATGTGATTTTGAGAGCAGTGGTGCTTTTGTATTGCATATGCTGTGCATAGCGCTGGACTCACCTTGTCACCCTAGCACCCCCTTCTCCTCTAACAACCTTATTTGTGTCTTGCAGCTCATCCAGCAGCGCGGCCCCAGGCAAGGCCACAGAGACCAGAAGGTGTGGGCACTGGGCAGGAGTCGATGGACGATCCTACTACATCTGCTGCTGAGGAGCTCCGATAGTCGCCCGTCAATCCACTAGGTCTATTCCCGACGGATGAGAGCATGGACTTCGAAGAACCTTCATCGTCACGCTCCAGAGCCAATTCCACCCCCCAGGCCATCTATTGGTCCTCCAGTCATTCCCGCCTCCACTCTGGAGGTGTCGGCCCCAAGCACCTCTCCACAGGGCACCCCATTTGTCCCCAGGACGGCGCCGACCCCATGGAGGTCTCGTGGACATGGCAGGTCTGGTCCACAAGCGCGACATGACAGCGGAGAGATAGTTCAGTTATCCAGGAGGACTGTAGATTTTGGTGACCAGCTCATCGAAGCTTTGGGGGACATATCCCGACACTTGGCCGCCATGTCTGAGTATATTCCACGCATGGTGGAGTCCCTGGATGTGATAGCCAGGAACACTGCTGCCACAGCCCTCCCAGTGGTCCCAGAGCACGGCACTCCACCCCAAGGTTCCGCACCATCACTGCGAACGAAAGGTGTGAGCAAGGACCAAGATCCTGCTTCTGCATCAGAGAATGTTGCCCCCTTGGCACCCCCCGCTCTCGTGCCTGTCCAACCAATGCATCTTTCTTCATTCCCCCCCCCCAATGAGGCACGTCTTGAGGAGCTCCTCGGCCAGGCTCCGTGGAGCGAGGAGGGGAAGGGATAGAGGTGGGGAGAAGAGAGGGGGGAAGGAAAGTGAGGTGCATGTGCACAGGTGATGGCTATGTTATATCTCCATCTGGGTGCATGCAATTTGTTGCAATGTATGGGGGCTGGGGACCATGCTCCTGCTTTGCCTTTGTATTCTGTGTTGCTGGACATGTTGACCATGTGATTTATGTCAATGGTGGAAAAAATGGGATGTGGGCGGGGGTTGGGTGTTATTGACTGTGTTACTTATGATTTCAGACCAATGTTGGTATTAAACTTTTGTTATTGAACATAACCTTGTTGCGCATTGTCTCAGATAGCTGGACCGTTATACACTGGTGATTCCTTACCGTGAAAGCATTAAATACAACTTAACATCAATCAACGTAAACTTTAACTGGCACCAAGATGATGGGCACCATTGATGTCTGAGCTGTACACACACAGCAGTGTGTCAGCATTGTCACTCACATCAGCGCTCTTTCAGGCAAATCTTTCCGATATCAGCTCCTCATGTAAGAGTGGGATTTAACAAATGCCAGCCACATCGTTGCTGTCCGTCCCGGTTAGTACCACTTTTTGTGGACGGTTTTTTGAGCGGGCGATATTCTGGGCAATATGTGTGCGAGGTGGTGAAATTGATGGTGGGCGATCTCCATGGCCGCTAGTTTGGGTAACTATGCTCTTTACGACAAAAAACAGTCGCTGGGCGTTATTATTGAATCTCGGCGTTAAGTCCATGAGGAAAGTAATGCTGGGCAATAATATGGGTGTTGAAATCGCCCATTCTGCCGATTCCACCCAAAAAAAGTGGCGGCCGGTAATATTTTTTCTTGCCGTTAAGCACATCGGGAAAATAATATTCGCCGATAAGTCTTCTAAAAAGCCCGTCAGTTTCCATTTTGTGCCAAAATGCGTGATATCTGGGCATAATACTTCATTTCAGCGGTTAAATGGGCGTTAAGTGGGCATTAAACAGGCAAAAAAAGTGGAGGTTCTAGCCCCTATGCTTTACCAGGATAACAGGCTTACCCCAGGTTCAGGGCATAATTAACTGCACCATACATCCTTGCATGCTCCACATCAGGACCTGGATTATACAAGAGCAGGAAAGGCCTACACTAGCTGAATCTGCAGCTGGTGCAGCAACAGGCAGGATATCAGCAGGTCCTTGCCTGATTTCCTGGTCATTGTCATGATGCTTTTATTTTGCACCAGTCTGAATTGTCAGACTATCAGGTATCATGCTGAACTGAGATTGGGTGCCAATGCATTTTTGAGAGGACTTTTCTCCTCTGCCTCTGATCTGACTGGGCCCATGACTTGTGATGGACCTAGAAAAAGAAGAAAGGGACAAGGGTTAGCAGAAAAACAACAAGGGGCAGTTCAAATCAGCCGGTTGTTGTGCAGACTATGTGAGGGAGAGAGTTCAACAGCGAAGGGAAAAGATAGCCAAATTCCATGTGGAGTGAATCCTTTGGCTTTGCCACCTGCCACACTTCGAGACTGCTCTCTGCCTATTAAATCAATGGTGGCCTCATGAATTGGAGACAGCACTTGAAACAATGGTGGCCCTCCTCCTGTGAGTCTCTTCACTCTGCCGTTGTGTGCCAACTTGTCCTCCAAAACGAAAGGGAGTGTGTTAGTGCACTGCCAAGGGGTTGTGAAGATATGGGCATCAGGTAGCACGTTTTGGATGGTGCATGAAAGATGCCACAGGTATGTGCTTAATGTAGAAGAACCAGAAATGAATGGTCTCTTGGGAGAAGGAATCAGGAGCTCAAAGTAGGAAAGATTAAAATAATATTAGTGACACAACGTGGCACTGGGATCGTTGGGAAGACATGAGTTGAGTCAAATAACATTTTATCCAGGATAATTAATGTTGACATTTTCTAACCGAATCAGTGAGCTGTAATAATGTATGTAAAGTTCCGAGTGTCTATCTATTGATTGTACTCTGCTTGCAATAACGAATATAGGCAGCTCCGACAATCTGTAATATTTCAGGTTTACAAGTCATTGTATGACTGACCATTTGGCTAATAGAAAAGGGAGGTTTTTTAACAGATGTTACAAACTTGAATACTTTGTTCCAATAATCTTGACAAGATTGAGTAGAATAGGTCTATATTCTCTAGAGTTTAGAAGAATGAGATGTGATCTCATTGAAACATGTCAAATTCTTAGAGAGCTTGACAGGGTAACTGCTGAAGGGTTATTTGCCCTAGCTGGAGAGACTCGACCTAAGGAGCAGAGTCTCAGGATAAGGAGTCGGCCATTTAGGACTGAGATGGGGAGAAATTCCTTCACACAGAGGGTTGTGAATCTTTGGAATTCTCTACCCCAAAGGCCTGTGCTCAGTCGATGAGTATATTCAAGCCTGAGATTGATAGATTTCTGGGCACTAAGGGATATGTGTATAAGGCGGGAAAGTGGACTTGATGTAGAAGTTCAACCATGATCTTATTGAATGGTGGAGCAGGCTCGAGAGGTCATATGGCCTACTCCTGCTCCTATTTCTTATGTTCATATGTTCATATTATTGCAAAATTTGAGCTTAAATTTAAAAAGGCGTTATTATTAATCTACTAAGGTGTTTTCAGGTA